>NC_048219.1:122022972-122120220 GCF_002007445.2 Ailuropoda melanoleuca | reverse complement strand
GCGAGGTACTTCTAAGTCCTACAGGGAATAAAATACCAAATAAAATAGAGCTTATAGTGTCAAGAAACACATAATACCCATTTAGGGCACATGGGTCCCATAAAAAGAACACATACAAGAACAGATACACTAAGAAGTACAAATCAATGCCCTGAGTTCTCAAGAAGAGGTGCCTTTTTGCAGCAGAGATCAGAGAAAGCTTGCTTCATGGAGGAAGTAGCATCAGATCTGGGCCACAGAGTATATGGAGAATTGCAACAGTATGAGTGTGGATATGGTTGATTTCAGTGGAGGGACTAGTGTGCATAAAGATATGGAGGTAGGAAGTGCTGGACATCCACTGGGCAAGGGTGTAACCTCCAAGGGGGCAGAGTGGGCATCTAATGAAGGGATCGAGGCCAATCAAATCACCTGAAAGAATACTTTAGAAAAGACAAACTTTAGATTTACAGGAATGCCATCACAAAAATAAAAAGATTAAAATCAAACATGCTTTGGGCTATTTTTTAAATTAGAATTCTAAAAAATTCTAAAAAATGCTTCTTGTCCTGAAATACCAAAACATTCTCATGGGTATTATGGTAGAAAAACAATTGAGTTTTGCCTGTTTTTGGAAATATTTAGTAGTGGTCCTTTAGAACTCCACTTCTTTTCTTTCTTTTTTACTTACTTTCTTTTTTTAACAACATGATATTTGAATGGAAACTTAAAGGAGGTGAGAAAGCAGGGTCTGTGTCTATCTGTGGAAGGAACATTCCAGGAGGCCTCAGCCTGGAGTGTACCTGGTGTGTTCAGGGACGTAAGGAGGCCATGGTGGCTAGAGCAGAGAGAGTGAGGGAAGAGCAGTGAGGAGTAAGGGGAAGGCAGGGCTTGCCAGGCTTGGTAGGCAATTGTAAAGTCTTTTTGGCTTTTACTCGGAAAGAGATGCCAAGCTGTCAGAGGATATTGAGAAGGGTGCTATGAGCTGGCTTGTGTTTTAATAGGATCAATTTGGCTACTGTGTTGACAAGCAGGGAGACCAGTTAGGATGACATTGTACAAAGCCAGGTGAGGGATGGTGTGAACCAGGGCAGTACTAGAGGGAGATATGAGATGTGCTTGCAGAAATTCTGGATATATTTAAAGAGAACTGACCAGATTTGCCGTTGAATTCGACAAGGGGTATGAAACAAAAAAAACAAAAAAACAAAAACAGTTCAAGGATAACAGCAAGGTGTTTGGCCTGAGCAACTGGAAGGAGGATGTTCTCAATAACTGAGAGACTCCAGTGAGGAAGAGTGTCGGTGGGCATATTAACAGAGGGAATGATAGTTTCACTTTTTCTTTATTTCAAGTTTTTATTTAAATTCTAGTTAGCTAATGAATGCTAGAATTGATTGCAGATGTAGAATTTAGTGATTCATCACTTACATATAATACCCAGTGCTCATCACAAGTGCCCTCCTTAATGCCGATCACCCATTTAGCCCATCCCCCACCCACCTCCCCTCCAGCAACCCTCAGTTTGTTCTCTGTTAAGAGTCTACTATGGTTTGCTTCTCTCTCTCTCTCTCTCTCGTTGTTTTTTTTAAAAAAAAAAAAAAAAAAAAAAAAAAAAAAAAAACTTTCCCCTATGTTCATCTGTTTTGTGTCTTAAATTCCATATTTTGAATATGTTAAGTGTGAAGTACCCAGTATTAGGGCTGGCTAGTGAGCAGCTGGATGTAGGAGTATTGCATGTGGTCACTAGATTCAGCAAATGAATGTCATTGATGACTTTGATGAGATCTATGTTAAGAGTGGTATGACCTGATTAGGGTGAGTTGAACCTTTGTAAAGTTCAAAAGTACTAGTTCAGTATTGCCTATTATTGAAAGATAGGCAGAAACAACAATCTTAGGATTTTTTGATGGAAATATGATACCCAAATTAAGGGAGGGACACATCCAATTCTACCCTGTTAGAGTTAGACTTTAGCAAGAGCTTCCGCATTTTATTTTATTATTTTATATTTTAGAGAGACAAAGAAAGAGAGATGGGGGGAAGGGCAAAGGGAGAGGGAAAGAGAGAATCCCAAGCAGGCTCTGTACNACAATCTTAGGATTTTTTGATGGAAATATGATACCCAAATTAAGGGAGGGACACATCCAATTCTACCCTGTTAGAGTTAGACTTTAGCAAGAGCTTCCGCATTTTATTTTATTATTTTATATTTTAGAGAGACAAAGAGACAAAGAGAAAGAGAGATGGGGGGAAGGGCAAAGGGAGAGGGAAAGAGAGAATCAGCACGGATGGAGCCCAACGTGGGGCTTGATCTCACAACCATGAGATCATGACCTGAGCCGAAATCAAGAGTCAGATGCTTAAATGACTGNAGTCAAATGCTTAAATGACTGCCCCTGGATCTCTGCATTTTAAAAATCACCTTAGCACACCAGAGCTAATCTAGCCTGATAAATGATCCACCACTATTGCCTATGAAAAATGAGAAGGGATTGGTATCTTCAGGCTGGAAAGGAGGAAATGGTCTTAGATCTAAGATCTGAATAGACTAAGATCTATCTAAGATGTGAATAGACTTTCAAAAGGTAGAAGTCTTCTCCAGAGGGCAAAACTTGAACGAAAGGGGAGGAGGTAATAAGATGTAGAATTTCTTAAATTTTAGTTTATTTTTCAGAATTTTTTGTTTTTAGAAGAAGCATAACAAGGAGTCTTGACCTGGCAGAAACAGATTTTTCATGATGAATCCAAACAGCAATTCTACTGCTGAGTGTTCAGTTGTACTCATCAGTTTAAGCCTGTCTAAAACCAGGATTCGAGCATATTTTAAAAATATTACTGATAGAAGTGGCTCTGTGGAAGGCAGATTGCAAGAAAAGACAAAGCTGGCCCCTTGAGAGAACAGCTTGTTAAAAACAAAGTGTGGCCCAGGTGCAATGACTTGGTCTGCATGCTGGAAAGCAGTGACAATTCTAATTTCTCCATTGGTGGCTAATCTTGTATTTCGTCTTGACCCACCATTCTGGCTGTTTGTGCATGCCCTAAGGGAAAAGGAATGTGTGTGTGAATCTAAAGAACCATTCTGCCTTAACATTTCTGTGTCTAAGCAATCTTGCCACAAGTTCTCTGAGAGACCGGGAATAATACAGAAGGTGAGTTCTTTGTAAGCAAGCACATGTTTCTAGGCTGGGCTTCTAGGGAAGGCATCCAGTTCCAGGGGTGATAGTGATGGGGCAGAGTTTGAGGCTGGAGTAGAGTCTTGGTAGAAATGTCTGGAATTTCTATGGAAACATCCCAGGTAGGCTGGGTAGAATGGTGAGCAAGGACCACAGCACATAGGCATCTCTGAGGACTCCCAAGAATTTTCTGGGAAAACTGGACTTCCTGCAGTTGTGCAGGTGACAGATTGGAACCACTAAGGCTCAGCTATCAGTGGAAGGAACTACACTTACTCTCCCTGGCTGGCACAATTTCCATTCAAAGAAGTAGACAGCTTTAAATGTAATGAGCCCACTATTATAAGTAGTATTTAAGGAGAGACTGGATGTGTCTGTATGTCTGGGTTCGATACACTGGAAAGACTGCATTTGTATATATTTTGTAAATCATAGAACATACTCTTCAATGTAAGGATGCTATTATTGCTACATATATTTGGAGGGAAGTATCACTACAGAAATGAATGATGACTTTCATAGTCTCCTTTTCAACTCGACGAGTCTGTGAATCCATCAAAATAAAGTAGGGAATTTTAACAAGCAAAAAATTATGTCATGCATGCAAATTCAGCCACTGATAATAGCTCAAGAATAAGCAGATTGATCGCTCTGTTTTAAGCAGAAGGTTTTGTAGATGTGTGATGTCTGCAAGTGGTTAATAAATGATCTCAAAGAATTCATGGCAAATTACCTTTTGATATAATATTAGGCTGCAAAGATAAGGAAACTGGAGAGAGAGGAATCCGATGAAGGGGAGAAATTAATCTACCTGCTTACCTTGGTCAAACCCCTATGCTGCCCCACCGGACATCTTAATCCCAGGAAGTAATGAAGTGGGGTTTCAAGCATTCTTGAGAAAATCTGCTGTATATATGACTTTATATTACTCAATGCATAGAAGCTTATATTTAAATGTTAACATTCACATGAAGACTTTCAAAAGAAAACACATTAAGTAATTCAAATAGACTTTAAAAGTTTTCTTCAGTTGATGTACAGCAGTGAAAACCCGATGACCAGGTGACAGAGTTGAATCAAGGTTGAACTTTTACAGGGTGAGGAGGTGGGGGGAATATGTTTCATTGTGGTTTGGCTCAGGTAGCAATTTTTAATTGCCGTGAAACTTGCTGGTAAAGATTGTTCTGGTTTTCATGTTTCTGGTTCAGAATTGTTGGTGCCATCCTGTCTGATAAGTCAGAGTCGTACTTCCCAAGAGCTGTTTTTTGCAAGCGTTGTGGTTTGTTCGTTAGTCAAGGTTCAGAGGGTAGGTGAGGTAGTGCCAAAAAAAAAAAAAAAAAAAAAAAAAAAAAAAAAAAAGCGTGGGTGGGAGACAAAAATGGGAGATAAAGCCACAATTGAAGGCAAAGGGGAAATGTCTGCTTTAGGTTTTTTGTTTGTTTGTTTTTACAAGACACACTGTAATTTATATTTTCTGTGAATGTCGAATAAGGAAGCACACATCTGCAAGCTTCTGTGCAGTTTTCATAGAGATGGAGTAAAACTCCATGGTGATATTAGTAGATATTTGATCTAGATTGCTTACTTTTCTACTGAAAATGCTCTTCAGGTTCAAATGTCTTAAGGCCAGTAGAAAGTAACACATCAAACAAACTGCTTTTCTTTTCCTCCTACTTAGTTTCATTGAAAACAAAAAAAATTTTGTGTTGAATTAAAATCCTTACTATATGGCCTTCCTCTTTAAAATATTTTTTATCCAGATTTATTGTTTGCTCATATATTCCCGTTTTCATGCATTCTCTTGAGTTAAAGATAAAAATGGTTTCTTCCTCTGCAAATGCAAAGACACCCTGGTAGGGGTAACACATGAAGTTCTTAGCAGTCTAACACTTTGCTAAAAATGTGCTTACCAAACTGCTGTCTTTTAAAATAGGAAATATTCAGTATTATCTGCTGCTGGTTATGTGGATCTGGCTTATTTAGGTGAATGCAAAGGAATGGGGAGGAGGAGAGTGGTAGCAAAATAGGAGAATAGGAGGTCAGTGCTGGGAAAGGATGATGAAAAGGCACAGAAACAGAAAGGAGATCATTTGTAAAACTGTGCTTAGCTCACAGATTGGCCTACAATTTGAACTTCGTTATATACTATGCTGAGAAAAAACCCCACAAATGCTTTTCCTAAATCTCTGTAACATTAACTACCCTTGCTGACCATATGTCTCTGGAGCTTAAGGATTTGTCCTGCTTTGATAGCTGGGAAAAATCACAACTCCATCTCTCAGAGGGACACCTGATTTATTACCACTCGGCAGTGGTTGAAGCATCAGTCATGGCCAGGATCATAAACATTTGTTGTTGTTGTATTTCAGACTTGTTCATACTCTTTAAATGTGGCCACAGTCCAATTCTACGACTATTTATTAAGCACCTTCTGTGCTCTTTAGGCAGCATGCCAGGTACTGGGGGGACAAATGTGAGTAATCTAGACAATGTCACCACCTTATGGAGTAATATCTGGGCAATACAGACGAGTAAAAAGACAGCCACATAAGAGTGTCACACGCTGATTTCAGACTGTTGAAAGATCCTTCTTGCTCTGGGACGTGGGTTTGCTGTCACCGCTGTCCCACGGCAGCTGCTGATCATGGAGGTCTTGGATAATGTAGATGTTCTTTGCATGGCAGCCTCATGGTCCGCATAATGAGATCATGGAACTTTCTGGTTTACAACAAGAAAATTGATTTGTAGAAAGTGACAAGTGGTACCAAGATTTGGCATCTCTCAAAAATTCAAATGCAGAGAATTTTGGTGAAATATCTTCCTTGAACTCTCTAGGTGACTGAGCCCCCAAGCCCTCCTCTCTATGAAGGTGTTTTAAAATAGTTTGAATTCACTATGACTATCCTAAAACTCATGTTTTGTTTTTACCTTCTGCCTGTGTTAGCCAAAAAGTTCGATTAGCATTTCTCGGCTCCTATGTTATGTATGTGGTGCCAGAGACACACAACACCTGGGGTTTAGCTTTCGGGGCTTTGAAAAGTAAGTCCTTGTCTACATGTCTGTTCTCCCTCCCTGCACACATCCTACATTGTTTCTCATTTTTATCTTACTGCTGGAGTCAACTTATTGCTGTAGTTCTTGAGATACTATGCTCAAATTAAACTGGGTGCTGGGCAATGGAATGGTTATTTAAAAACTATTCATTGCTCCTTTCACCTTCTAGGTGGAGGGCTTTGGAATCATTCATAACAGAAGTTAAATTTATACTGTTTCTTTTCTCTTGTGGTGACCAGTGGGGGGAGGGAAAAAATGTAACACAGATGTTCACTGGGGTCACCCTGCTCCTCAGCGTCAGGATAGGATAGGGTCAGGTCAAACTCTGCAACTATGTTTCATGGCAAGTCCAATGCCCTCAGGATTTCTGCAAATATATCTGTGCTAGTCACTTCTGACTCCAGTTTCCTGCTTTTGTTGAATTCTCATTACTCTTGAGTCTTGAGGCTGCTTTATCTCTGCCCTGGCTTCAAGTCAGATGTGGGAGCATTTCCTTCTCTATTTTATGTCTTGCTTGTCCTCCTACTGCTCACGAGAGGCAGCTGTGAATACAAGAAATTCACTGAGATTTGGGGATTCATAGTGTAGGGAAGGGGCATATACGGCACAGTTAACTTGAAATTGGATATTAAATTTTTCTGGCCTCATAAAAGTTCCTTGGCCATTGGTTTCCAAATCAAGATCTGACCTCTGACTTCTCTCTGCATAACCCTCTCTTTACCTCACCTTCTGTCCCAACAGCACAAATAATCACTCACTTTCACATGCAGAAAAATGCAACTCTACTCAAACTAGAATATATTTTCTTTTGCTACATGTTCTGTGTACACTGGAAAAGTATATGTTCTGTTGATGATGAATGGAATGCTTTATGAACATCAATTACACCAAGTTTAACAGTGTTGTTCAAATCTTCAGGGTCCTTATTGTTTTTCCGTGTACTTGTTCTATCAGTGATTGAAATGAGATGGTAAGATGTCTAACTAAAATGTTGGATTTGTTTCTTTTTGCAGTTCTGTCAGTTTTTGCCTCATGTATTTTGAGGCTCTGCTTTCAGGTGTACAAATGTTTAACATTCTTATCTCCTCTTGATTAATTGGCCCCTTTATCATTATGAAATGACTTTTTCTTTAGCCCTGATAAATGACTTTGTTCTGAAATCCTATCTTGTCTAATTCTAATGTTGTCACTCCATCTTTTTTTTTTTTTTTTTATTAGTGAAGCATGGTATTTTTAAAACCTCCAACTCCATCACTATCAACACCCCTGACCAGAGGGGCACATTTGTTATAATCCATAAACCTAGATTAACAGATTATCACCAATGTCTATAGTTTATCTTAGAGTTCACTCTTGGTGTTGTATATTACATGTGTCTTGATAGGTCTACAATGTTAAACATCCACCACTGTAATACACAGAACAGGTTTACTGCCCTAAAGATCTGCTCTGCCTATTCATCTTTCTCTCCCACCCAGCCCCTGGCAACTACTGATCTTTTCACGGTCTCCACGGTTTTGCCTTTTCCAGAATGTCACAGAGTTGGAATCATGTGTTATGTAGCTTTTCTAGTTTGAGTCTTTCACTTAGTAATATGCATTTAAGTTTTGTCTATGTCTTTTCATGGCTTGATAGCTTCTTTATTTTCAGTGTTGAATAATATTCCATTGTCTGGATGTATCACAGTTTATCCATTTACCTGCTGAAGGATAGCTCAGTTGCTTTCAAGTGTTGGCAATTATGAATAAAACTCTCTAAATCTATGTGCAGGTTTTTATGTGGACGTGAGTTTTTGATTCATCTGCATAAAGACAAAGGAGTATAATTGCTGGACCACATGGTAAGAACATGCTTAGTTTTACAAGAAATTGCCAGTGTGTACCATTTTGCATTTCTGCCCACAATGAAGGAGAATTCCTTTTGTAACAGCACTCCAACTGGTCTTAAGGGTTAACTTGCTTCAGGTTAACACACTCCTTGCTTGCTGACTTAATGCCCTTGATCTGTAACAGAACTAATTTACTTTCTTTGAGATTTGTAGACAACTGGCTTTGGGGAATGAAAGACCAGAACATTCCCAGGCCACAGAGGCCAGCAGGCCTGTTTGAAGCCCCTTTAGCTTTCTGATTAGCCCAACAATCTTTTAGCAAAATGTTTTTCTTTCTTAAGGTCACGCAAGCGACTTTACTGACCTCCCTTGCGTATCTGTAGACCTTGCCCTCCTTTGCAGAAAGAGCAGAGTACTCTTGCACAGCCCTTGGGTACCAAGGAGCTAGAACTTCTTGTACAACCTCCGAGCACTGAGATAAATCTGGAGCTGGCATCGTCAAGTCTGCATGTAATCAAGAAATGTCACAGACCACTGCACTCCCTTAACTGATTAAACCTCTTTAAAAGTCTCTGTACCAGGCAGAAACCTCAGAGTTGGCCTTTGGACAAGAGTCTGTCTCCTCCACAGGTGGCTGGCCTCCTGAATAAAGCTCCTTTTCTTTTCCAGTCAAAACTTGTCTCTTGAGGATTGGCCTTTCCTGTGACAGGCAGCTGACTTGGGTTTAGGTAACGCCCTTGCTCCACATCCTCACTAGCATTTGGTGTTGTCAGTGTTTTGGATTGCAGCCATTTTAATAGGTATGTGGTGGTAGTTCAGTGTTGTTTAAATTTGCATTTTCCTAATGACATATTATGTTGAGCATCTTTTCGTATGTTTATTTGCCATCTGCATATTTCTTTAGTGAGGTATCTGTTCAGTCTTTTGCTCATTTTTTAATCAGGTTGTTCATTTTTTTATTGTTAAGTTTTAAGAATTCTTTGTATATTTTAGATAATAATCCTGTATCAGATGTGTCTTTTGCAAATATTTTCTCCAAGTCTGTGGCTTGTTTTCTCATTCTCTTGACATTATCTTTTGCAGAGCAGAAACTTTGAATTTTAATAAAGTCCAGCTTTTCTACTATTTTTTTTATGGATGACAATACAGTTTGTAAGGGAAAGAATGCCATATTCGTATTTTTATCTTCTGCTTCTGGCACAGTTGACTGGCACATTTTAGGCACTGAGTATTGAATGAGTGAGTGAACACTGTGTTCAAATAATTATCTTTTCAAAACAGGATCACCCACATTGTTATATTAATAAAAGAGCTTAATGGATTTAACATGCAAAAAGTGTAATAACAAGTGATTGGCTATTTGCTTATCAAGCTGATTCAGTTCTGACATTTGTACATCTTGCTATCTACTTTCCTCCGTGAGTTTCACTAGAATGTTTATTATGTTTACCAATTGTCCCTGCTTCAGATATGAAAAAACGTTCTGTTAGACACAGGAAAGCTCTGATCTTCTAGTGTGATTGAATCCTGAGGATTTGTCTGTTGTTCAGAAATCATTTCATTTTCTATAACCCAAAAACTACACCTAGATATCAAAGTTGCACACTACACTCAAATGGCATTCTCTTATTAACTAAAATCTATTCTTTCCCTCTTTATTGTATTTTACTATAAGCATCAAAAAATGCTTGATAATTTATCAGAAATGTTATCTTTATGAAATTTATGATGTTCAGCTGTTAGTTTATTTCTGAATAAATCCTAAGTTATGCCAAATATATTGTGATTGAGCCATAAACCTGAGCATGAATATAATATAGAGATAATGAAAATATTCTTCAAAATAAAAATGTTATAAGGTGGGAGTTATGAACACATTTATATAAATATCTCTCAAAGGTTTAAATATTCTGTTTAACAATTTCTTGAATATAAAGTAAACTAAATAGAGATTGCCTTAGAAAACCAAGACTTATGGCTTTTTGATATATATAGGGCAAAATCATTTATTTTAGACCCCATTAATTAGAAATTTAAAAATATTTAGTAAGGGAGCATATTACCATAAAACTTTGTTTTAAAGCCTTTTCTCAACATGAAATGCAAATTGCAATCTAAACCGTAAAATTACTGATGTATGATATTAATAAAAAATTTCAATCTGTACATTCTGGAAATTTATTAATAAGGAACAACAGCTTTGTCTACACTAGAATTCCTTAAGGATATTCAATAATTTATACTTTTCTTCATTCACCCATGTGAACTGACTTTTCTCCCAGTTAATTTGAATTTGAGATTAAATCCAAATGTAGGTTTTGACACTATTTACTGTCAGTAAAAGAATAAGGGATGTAAGTATGTCTTTTTCCTTATTGAGCACTTTGCATCTTAGGCTCTGCAGAATGTGTTGGGGGACACATGATACAAAGATGAATTAGAGGGTCTGATTTTTTTAAAGATTGATTTATATGTTTAAGAGAGAGAGAGAGCATGCGAGCTGGGAGAGGGTTGGAGGGGAGAGAGAGAGAGAGAGAGAGAGAGAATATCTCATGTATACTCACACTGAGCACAGAGCCCAATGCAGGGCTGGACCCCACCACCCTGAGATCATGACCAGAGCTCAATTCAAGAGTTGGTTGCTTAACTGACTGAGTCACCCAGGTGCCCATAGAGGGTCTGATTTTTATTCTCTATCTTCAAGTAGCTAATAATCTAACAGGCTAAAACAATTCTACATAAATAACCGTGATGCTAGGTAGAGGTTAAGGGGTTCTAAATAACACAAAGAGATCATCTGAGGGTAAACTAACAAGTACTTTGTATTTGAAATCATGAATAGTCTTTAAAGAGATACATTATTACTTATGAATGGGTTTTATTTTTAAGGGAGAACATTCATTATTAGAAAACAAACTATGCATAAGCAAGATTTATAAACAATGGAATCATAACTATTAACCCATTTTAACTCTATTAAAATATCTTTTAAATGAATTTCATATAATATTACTGTATTTAACCTTTTGGTGACTATTATAACCATCAGAGGCTAGTGAACTGTAGAAGGTTGCGTACTCCACACTAACTGGCCACAGACCGGTCTACTTTTGGAGCTCTGATTTTTGCTTTCTAAAGCCTTTTACCTTTCACATTCTTTTTTATCTGTCATCACAGCTTGCTTCCGTTAATGTGCATGTCTCAACTGAGGTCCTGTCTGTAGCCAGCTTATTATTTCTAATTTGCTTTTAGGCAGTAAACCAGTTAACCAAGCTTGTTAGAAATTTCTAAAATAGGAGTTAATTAAATCTGATTAAGACTTTCCTAGGAATGAAATATATGAACTTTAATGGATATATTTCTTGCTAGTTAATATATAATGGATTACTAATCACTTATTTGCATTTTTACTTAGGATTTTATATTTAGCTTTAGACATAAGTCCAAAAGTATGGCTTTTCTACTCAGTATTTATAATATCCATGGAAATATCTTTCATGGAAACATAATAGCATATTTATATGTCTGTCACTTGATTAACTTTTTTTCTATTTCAGCAAATATGAACAATCTTAAGTCATTATATTGGTTCCAGTCAAAGCTGGTACTAATAACTCCAAGTACATTACTTAAACGTTGCATGGAATATTATACCAGGTGTGGGCAGGTTAAATATTAGTAGCAATATGGTTGAAAAATTCTCTCATTTCAAATTTATGAGGCTAAAAATGCCGTGTGGAATTCCGATAATTTTTCTTCTTAATCACATGATTGTAACTGCCATAATTAGTGAAAAGTCTAAATGAGAGCCATTTACCGAGAATTATTCTAAGTGCTGATGTTATTTTGTGTATGTTGGGGGGAGGCGTTGAATTGTATGCATGACCGAATATTCATCTTAGGGTTTTCCCAACTAATAACTAAGAACTATTGCTTCTCCCAACTGATAGCAGAATTCCTATTCTGTTGGTAATGTCTACCGTTTCATAGCGAGCCACTGTAGACTGATTTTTTGGATTTGGAAGTTCTCTGACTGATGAAATTTTAATGTCTAAGCACATGTTTTGAAAGTTGAAATACCAAAATAAATTTCTGTCGAGATAGTAAGATCTTCTGCTCTGCCCAACTATAAAATATTAGTATTCTAAGGGTTTTGGCCTCCGCATTTAAATCATATCTCAACTTTTCTTGGGTGATCTCATCAATTAATACTTTGCTTCAGTTATCAACTGTCTGGTGAGAACTTAAAATCTTACCTCACCCTTGGGAATTTCAGAACCATTACACAACTACCTTTTGGACATTTCTATATGTGTGTATTTCAAATTTAATATATTGAAAATTAAACTCCTAATGTTTTCATGCCAAGTCTTGTCCCTACACTGGTGTTCCAGCCAATTAGAATCCAGGTCCCAAATCTAAAATCATTCTTTACTGATCTTTTCACACTACCACCCCACCAAGCAAATACCAAGTCCTGATTACTAAGTTCAATAAATGTTGGAAAATCTGTCTACTTCTCTCCATTCTATCTGCCAAATCCTTAGTACAGGACATTACCTTTAATTTGAATATTGTCACAGCTTCCTGTTCTCTTCATTTTGAGACTCCTCTTTTTCTAATAAAAATGTTTTCACTCAATATTCTTTTTCTACTTTTAAAGTCTTTTAAAATTTTTTAAAGATAAATTGACTTACAATAGAAGGCACAGGTTTGGAGTGTACAGCTTGATAAATTTTGACACATTTATACACCTGTGAAACCATCACTATAATCAAGAAAGTAAATATATCCATTATCCACAAAAGTTTTCTTGAGTTCCTTCTTAATCCCTCCCTTCTGCCCCGTCTATGTCGCCAATACCCAGAGAACCACTAATCTGCCTAGGTCACTATAGATTAGTTTGCATTTTCTAGAATTTTATATACATGGAATCATACACTATATATGCTCTGGGTTCTTTTCCACTCCTAGTTATTTTGAGATTCACCTATGTTGTTGCATATATCACTAGCTTGGTCTTTTTTGTTGCTGAGCAATATTCCATTGTAAGGATATACTACAGTTTAGCTATCCGCCTATTGATGAACATTTTAGTTGTTTCTAGTTTCATACTATTACAAAAAATATCTGCTATGAACATTCACATACAAGTCTTGGGGTATTTGCTTTCATCTCTCTTGAGTAAATACCTAGGAAAAGAATTACTGGGTCATAAGGTAAATGTATGTTTGATTTGTTATGAGACTGCCGAATTGTTTCTTTGCGGTCAATTCATATTCTCACCAATACTTGGCATAGGAAGTTCTTTTAATTTTAGATATTAGTGTTATCACATTGTGGTTTTAGATTGTATTTTCCTTAATGGCTACTGTTGTTGAACACCTTTTCATGTGCTTGTCAGTAGTACAGTCTTTGGTGAAGTGTCTCTAGATTTTTTTTGCCCACTTTCTATTAGTTTAGTTTTGTTTTCTTATTGAGTGTTGAAAGTTCTTTATATAGTCTCAGTACAAATGCTTCAGAAGATAATTTAATTTTCAAATATTTTTTCTAACTCTGTGCATTGTGTTACCATCTTACTAACAGTTTCTCAGGAAGAGGGAAAGACTGTTTCGATGAGGTATATATACGTGTGTGTGTGTGTGTGTGTGTGTTTGTGTGTGTGTATTTTAATGAATCATGTTTTGGTGTAGTATACAAGATCACTTTGCCTAACATAAAGTTGCAAAAGTTTTCTGTGTCTTCTAGAAGGCTTATAGTTTTAGGTATTACATTGAAGTCTGTAGTCTACTTTGAGTTTATTTTTAAATATGATGCAAGCTATGAATCAAGTTCATTTTTTATTTGCATATGAATATCTAATTTTCCAACACTATTTATTGAAAAGACTATCCTTCCATCTCTCCTTTATCCTTAGAACATTGTCAAAAATCAGTTTTCTCCGGCATCATTTGTTAAAAAGACTGTTCTTTCTCCACTGAATCGCCTTTGAACATTTGTTTGATATCAGTTGTCCATATCTGTGGCTGTATTTCTGAACTCTATTCTGTTCTCTCTTTCTGCCAAGACCAAACTGTTATTATTACTGTAGCTTTACAATAAGTCTTGAGATCCAGTAGTAGAGGTACTAAGAATTTGTTTATCTTTTTAGAGCTGTTTTAATTATGCTAAGTCATTTGCATTTCCATATAAATTTTGAAACAGCTTTTCATTTCTACAAAAAAATACACTTTGGGATTTTGATGGAATTGTATTGAATTTATAGATCAATTTTCAAAGATTGCCGACTTAACAATACTGAGTCTTTTGATCCATGAACATGATTTACCTCTCCATTTATTTAAGTTTTCCTTAGTATCACTCAGCATTGTTTTATGCTTTTCAATGTAAAGGTCTTGCACATATTTTAATGTATTTATCTGAAGTATTTCATATTTTTGATATTTTATAAGTAGTATTTTTTTAAAAAGTTTCAACTTCTGAGTTTTTTAGTGTATAGAAATACAGTTGATTTTTTGAAATTTTGATTTAATGTCATGCAACCCTGCTAAACTAATTTATTCATTTTAGTAGATTTTATGTAGGTCCACATATGGCCATGCCATTTCTAAATAAAAACAGCTTTTATTATTGTTTTCTAATCTGGATGCCCTTTTTCTCTTACTTATCTTACTTCATTGGCTACAACCTCTACTACAAAGTTGGATAGAAATAAGGAGAGCAGACTTCCTTGCCTTGTTTGTAATCTTAATGAGGAAAGTTTTAGCCTTTCATTATTACTTATGATATTAGCTGTAGATTTTTCATAGATGCTCTTTACCAGATCAAGGAAATTCTCTTTTATTTCTAATTTGCTGAGAATTTATATCAGAAAGGTGTTGGATTTTGTTGCTTTTGTTGCATCTGTTGACATGATCATGTGTTTTTTTTTCTCCTTTGCTTATTAATAGCATAAATTTCATTGATTTTTTTGAATGTTAAATCAGCTTTGCATTCCAGGGATAAACCTCACTCAGTTGTGGTGTGTTACACCTTTTATATATTATTGCATTCAGTTTACTAAAATTTTTCTTAAAATTTTTCATATTTATGTTCATGAGAGATAATGGTAGATAGTTTTCTTTCCTTGAAATGTCTTGATGTGGTTTTGGATATCAGAATCCTACTGGTTTCATAGAATTAGTTGAAAAGTTGTTTCCTCTTCAGTTGTCTGGTAGAGTTTCTGCAGAACTGATATTATTTCTTTCTTGAATGTTTGGTAGAATTCCCCAGTACAGCCATCTGGGCCTGGAGTTTGTTTATAAGAAGATATTTACTAATTTTTTTCTTAGTAGATGTGGGGTTCTTCAGGTTATCTATTTCTTCATGAGTGAGCTTTGGTAATTTGCATCTTTCAAGGAATTTGTCCATGTCAACTATGCTGTTGAATTTATTAGGGTAAAATTATTCATAATATTCCCTTATTCTTTCAATATCTGTATTATCTGTAGTGATGTCACTCCTAATATTGGTAATTTGTGTCTTCTCTGTTTTCCTTGACCAATATGGATAGAGGTTTATCAGTTGTATTGATCCCCTCAAAGAATCTCTTTTTGAGTTGGTTGATTTTCTCTATTATTTTTCTGTTTTCAACTTTACTGATTTGGCTCCAATCTCGATTTCCTTTCATCTGCTTTCAAGATTGCTCTTCTTTCCCCCCAACTCCAGCTTTATTGAGGTATAATATAAAATAAAAACGATATACTTTTAAGATGTACAATGTAGTGATATTTTGATATATATATATATATTATGAAATGATTGAGCTAATTAATATATCTATCACCTCTTATTTTTCTTATGAGAACACTTTCTTCTAGCAAATTTCAAGTAAACAATAGAGTATTTATAACTGTAGTCATCAGGCTGCACATTAGATTTCCAGAACCTATTTATCCTGCATAACTGGAACTTTGTACCCTTTGTCCAACATCTCCCCATTTTCTCCACATCCAGGCCTGGCAGGCGCCATTCTACTCTCTGTTTCTGTGTGTTCAACTTTTTTAGATTCTACGTAAAAGTGAAATCACAGCACGGCACTTCTTCATTCTCTATGACTTATTTTTCCTCCTCTGGAAGATGTAAATATTTCTTCTATATCCTTGGCGTTTTGAAATTTTGCAATAGTGTAACTTGGGGTGGGTCTTTTTCAGCTATTTTCCTGAGCATTCATATAGTACTTTTAGTTGAGAAATGCATGTTCTTCAGTTCTGGGAAATGCTGTTGTATCTCTAACATAAATCTCTCTGTATTCCACAGTTTTCATATAATTCAAATGTAGGACCTACTAGATTTATCCTCTTTTCTCTTTTTTTCCATCTATATTCTTGTTTTCTTATTTAGGATAGTTCTCTAGCTTTAACTTTAAACACTTTCATTCTATTTAATTCTCAGATTTTTTAATTGAACGTTCTCATACTGTTCCATTTTTATAACCTCTTGTTCTTATTTCATGGATGTAACACCTTTTATCATAGGATATAAATTATATAATCCCATTTTGAAGTATTCTCTTATGTTTTCTCTATTCTGTTTTCTCTTGTTCCTTTTTCCTTTTCTTTTTTCCTTTTCGGTCTCTGCCTGTCTGCGTTTTTTGCAGGAGGCTTCTGTCATATGTTTGGATGTGTAGTTGTCTTGCCTCTCTGTTCATACATAAGATTGAGGCAGTAAAAGTCATGAAAGCTCTGTGTCATGAGTGTGTTTATGTGGTGTGTGTGTGTGTGTGTGTGTGTGTGTGTGTGTGTGTTGTTGAGAGCAATGATTGTCATTGAGTTGGCTTTATGGTAGGATGATTAAAGGAAATTTGACCAGGTTATTGGAAATTCCTAACTATCGATGTCTGCATTTCTTTTCTCTAGGCTAGCTAATTTCTCCAGAAAGAAGTCAGTATTCTGTGAATCAGAGAGAGTGCTCATCTCTTTAGGATGTAGAATTTCACTGATTTTTTTTTTTCTGTTTTCTAAACGGATCTCATGTCCACCCTTTACTAAATCTTGTGGCGCTGAATTTAGAGCTTTTCCACTTCCATTTCTCTACAGGATAAACAGCTGCTCTTCCTCCAGGTTGTGAACAGAGTCGCCTAGTTGTGTGAGCTGGAGTGGAGACTTGAGATCTAGTTACTCCTCATAATAGCTTGAAATCAGTCCTCCTGTTTTGAGCCACGTCTTTCTCCCCCACCCCGCATCTCAGACACCCTGAATCTCCATTTCCTAAGTCTAGCCTTCTCCTGTGAATCATTCTGATGCTCGTTTCCATCCCTCCCTGTAGGCATTTAGACTTCGGTTTTCTCTGCAACACATAAATTCTCTTCCACTGACTTGCCATCATGCAAAAATCTATTTCTTTTCCTTTTTTGTTTGTCTTCCTGGCTTCACACCATTTTTATTACATTATTCCTTTTTGTAAGTTTTAGGGAGGAGTCAATAAAACCCCATATGTTTGGATCTTTTGTGTTCAAGGGACAATCTCTCACATAGATCTTTCATATTGTCTCCAGAGCAATCTTTCTAAAGTGCAACTCTAACAAGATTTTATCATTTCACTGCTTAGACATTACCATGGCCAGCCATTATCTGCAGTAAAAATTACTTCCGATGTCATTCAGGGCTCCTTGTGCTCTGTTCTGTGGTTTCTTCTGCAGCTCTGCGCTTGTGAGCTGTCACACTCATGCTCTAAATGTACTAAAATACTCATTGTTTCACTGACATGTGGCATTGCAGACTTTTTTCCCCCTGCCTTTTCCTTTCTCACCTCTGTACCCTTTCTTTTTTCTTTTTTCTTTTTTTTTTATTTGACAGAGATAGAGATAGCCAGAGAGAGAAGGAACACAAGCAGGGGGAGTGGGAGAGGAAGAAGCAGGCTCATGGCGGAGGAACCTGATGTGGGGCTCGATCCCAGAATGCCGGGATCATGCCCTGAGCCGAAGGCAGACGCTTAACCGCTGTACCATCCAGGCACCCCACCTCTGTACCCTTTCTAACTGTGGGTTGGATAGATTAACAAAGATAAGTATGCTTCCTGTGTGCTGCTTCTACATGGTATTGAAATTGTCCATGAGCTTTCTTTCACCCTGGCTAAACTCTAAGGACTTGTGATAAAAGGCCATCTTTTCATTGATTTATTCACAGAAGCTACTATAGTACCTGGAATAGAGTAGCCAAATCCATAAATAAAGTTTAACTAACAAGTAAATTTATTATTATTTCTATAACAGAATAAACCTGGTGAATGGGTAATGATGACATTTTAAAAGGATTCCTGTAAGATAATTTTCAGAGTTCCTCAAACTTAATTTCCAAGGCTACATACTGTGGTGTGGGTACAGTTACAATTTCTAGTTTGGTCTATCCTAAACCATCTTCAGTTAGTTACTAATATTTAAAGGTTTTATACAAAAATAGTTATTTAAATAATACTTTCTGAAAAGTTTTCTTTTTTCTTCCTTGTTTTCCCTTTTCCCCTCAACTTGTTTTATATATTACTGACAAATTATGAATTGGATACCAGATAACCCGTTCTGGTTCAAAGATCAAGCTAATAACTTTGCAGTACATTTTTGGTATATAACTTAACCTTTTAAAACACAAGACTCTAAACTCTCTAAAAGTCAGAGAAGGTGAAGTTTGTTTGCACATCACGGTGGAGCTGCTCTTCACAAGCACTTGAGGGGAAAGAACAATACTGTCTGGAGGCAACACAAGGACTTTCATCCAATGAGATAGTTTCATGATGTATTTACTTTAGAATAAACCTAATTCTTTAGCATCCTCTGTGTGTGTGTGTGTGTGTGTGTGTAGTCATTATAACATACAACAAGACATTAAAGCCAATCCTCAAGTTTTCTTTTCAGTTGTCCAGAATTAGATGCCAATGCTATGTAAAAATGCATCCATATTAATGTTTCATGGGATTAGTAGAGAAGAGCAGAGAATTTTGTTTGCTAATATAACATGAATAGAAAATATGGTTTGGTGTAATAACAGGAAGAAGAGATAGAAGGTATCTGTTGGGGTTTTGGATGGATGGGGAAAATATGGAGGAAGGTACAACAATTTTTACTATAAGTGACTTCTTAGTTTTTAAAAGACAATATAAAATAATAAAAGATAGTGACAGTCTTAGAGAACAAGAATAGTAAGAGAAAGAGACAAGAATGAAAGAGGGACAGAAGAAGAAATGAGAGTGGAGTGGGAAGGATACTTTTCTTAAAATGTAAAATGTGTGGTCAGTGCAGTGGCATGGGAGATCTCTCCCAGGGGCAGATCTGTCTCGATCCTCTGACAACTTAAATAATTTCACAGGTAATTGCTAACAACCATGAAATACCCTTTTCACCTTTTGTGTGTGGAGCTCAGGTTGTTCAAAATGTCCAAGTTAATTAACATGAACTTTGCTTTTTAGGTGGGGAAGGTAGATGGTCCTAATTAGCCTTGCCCAGCTGATGAGTCCGTTTGGTCACAGAGGTTGGGACTCTTGATTGAGGATATTCTGCAGCTCAGCTGTTCAATCTGAATTGAACTTGGTCTCATGATACCCTATAGCCTGGTTCCTCCCTTCCGGCCTCCCCCTTCTCTCTCTCTCTCTCTTTCTGTCTCACTTAACTATATATAAAACTAAGTCTATAAATGCTGGGAGAATCTCTAATCTTCAGTTGAGGAATCCATTTCATTTTCAACATTCACCAGTATTTGTCACAAGGACAATTTTTTATTCTTTTCTCTATTGTCTATTAGCTTGACTCAGTTTCTCTTGAAGCTGCTTAACTCCTCTTGTACATTGGGGGGTGTGAATAATTTTTAAAAACATTTGCTGAATCTGTTTGCTTTTAGTTCTGGGAATTTTTTTGAAAAATCTGCTTTGGATCAATTTGCCATTGAATCTCAAATCTGAGTCTCCAGTCAGGCTCACTAACTGATTATCAATGGTCAGCTTGTCTGGTTTTCGTTGCTGGGTATATCCCCAGTGGTTGGTTTGCTCTAACATTTGTCCACAGGTAAAACGTAGCCGTATGGTTCTGAAGAATAGTTTCCTTTACACATTAAGTTGATACATGGATGGGGATTTCTCCTTCTTTGTCTAGGTGTTCTCCATTTCTTTAGAGTTGTGTTAAGCTCTGCCCTGGTAGAATACTGCAGAGATTCTTAGGTGAACTATTACAATGCTGAGCTTGTGTTCTGTGGTTTATAATATGTTTTGGGCTACATCAAAGAAAGAGAAGCCATGTGGAGTGTAACAGCTTAAACGAAAGGCAACAGAAATTGTCAGAAGAAGTTAACCCAAAGGCAGCATTGAAAGACAGGGGTCAGGCAAGGGGGCAGGAGATGCAAGCACGGCTGGAGCAGGCAACAGTGGGACATGCGTTGGGTCATAGGATAATATTCTCTGGAGGAGAAAGATACTTTTAAGCCATTAGAAAGAAATGCAATAAATATTTCACGAGGTTGCCAAGAAAAGCAAGAGGTGGAGAAGTTATTTATCATCCAGAGATTTCCTCCTACACCAGGAAAGGAAAAATCTAAAATACAATACAATATGGGTTTTTTGTTTGTTTGTTTGTTTGTTTTTATGTGTGTGTGTGCTGAAATTAAATTGGACTGAAATAAGGAAGAACCATGGACTGCCAAAAGGCTCAAATAAATAATGGATGCATATTTCATTACAGCTTCACCCCTAAGCATTTGTAAAATAGACAAATAGTGTAAACATTACCTGGTAATCAGTGACTGAAAAAATCACAGTTAGGTGAATGTAGCTTTCTTTTTCTCTGTGTAAGACCATGGTGGTTCTGGATATCAATGTTTGCTTTCTCACTCCAGGTTGCCTATTTGATTCCATTTTCCTTTTTTCTTTCTTTTTTTTTTTTTTTTTTGCACACAATGGATCATGCATGTTAAAACAGGGAAAGGATGTCTTAGCATACCATTGGCAGAAGACTGGGACAAGAGTGGTTGGCATGATAGCAACCTTCCCAAAGTGACACTTAGGCTGACTCTTAGGAAGGAGTGAGTTGGCAGAGGGGCCCCTGGGTGTTGCAGTTGGTTAAGCATCCAACTCTTGGTTTTGGCTCAGGTCATGATCTTGGGTAAATGGGATGGAGCCCCACCTCGGTCTCACGCTCAGTGGCTCAGTGCAGAGTTGCTTGAGATTCTCTCTCTTCCTCTCTCTCTGTCCCTCCCCGCCCACTTGCTCCTGCTCTCTGTCTTTAAAAAAAAAAATGAGTTGGCCATGGTAGGAGGCAGGGAGAACTGCAGGGGAATAGGTGCCAAGGTGAGAAGGTGCCTGCCATGCTGTGGAAATTGTGGAATTGTTCAGTGTGGCCGGTCTGTGCTGTTACAACTCTAAGTCACTAAAGGCTGACAAAACACACCAAACTAAAAATATGTAAGGTCCGGAATGTAGGATCACAACTTGGCTCTGCTGCTTCCAGGCTGTATAACCCTGCACAATTTACTTGGCTTGTCTATGCCTCAGCTTTCCAATCTGTAACATGAGGTGATAATTGTACATCCCCCTGTGTGTTATTTTGAAATCATTCGTTTGAAGTGTTAAGAACAGTGCCTGTCATCCTAAGCAATGGGTGTTAACTCTTAATTGTAAGTAGTAAGTCCCAATTTTAGTATTAGTTTACCTTCCTAATTATGCATGCATGTTTCGCCATTAATGGTGATTGTTGCTAAATCACCCTGTTACTGCTGTTTGATGGCGCTCCCAGTTCTCTTCTGTTGGCTCCAGAGATTTCTTTAGTATTCCAATGAGATTGATGTCTGCATTGCATTTCTTACTTGTGGACTAATAAAAGAACATTATAGGCTTCACTTTGAAAAGGATTCATTGGCTGGAGTCTATAAAAGTCCTTTGTTATTGTTTCTGTTATATGGTCCAATTAATTTAGCTGAAGAAGGGAAACATATTTTATGATTTGCAACCCTCATAGATTGAGGTATTATTGAGCCTCCTTGGTGGGGATAAGCTTTATTTTAGAGTGTTCAGCCCTAATGCTGGGTTGGAATGAGAATCATAACCTCACAGACAGGCCTGTGCAGCTAGAAAACTTAGAAGCATCACCTTAAATATATGCCTGCCTCAGTTAAGAATAAAAGGGTTATAAAAAGGGATGCTTGGGTGGCTCAGTCAGTTAAGCGTCTGCCTTTGTCTCAGGTCATGATCCCAGGGTCATGGGGCGGAGCCCCTCTTCCATCTCCTTGCTCAGCGGGGAGTCTGCTTCTCCCTCTGCCTGCCCCTCCCCCTACTTGTGCCCGTGCACGCTCTCTCTCTCTCTCTGACAAATCAATAAAATCTTTAAAAATAAGGACTAAGACTTTTTTCTAGATGCAAAAAATAGAGGTTACATTAAAAGAGCGGAAAGGATATGTACCTGGCAATTCTAGGGCCTTGTGTGGGGCTACTGAAGGAAACAGTGTGATCTGAGTTGCCAGCGGCTGCTCAGGCCTTGTGAAATTGATAAAAAAACCTAAGAGATGTTTCTAGCAGTGAGCAGTATGGGAGAAACTTTCTGCAAAATGGTACCATCATCAGTTTTAAATCCTGCTTATAATCATAGTTCCTCCATTTCAGGATTGTTGGAAAGATTAGGTGATAGAAAACCTGCAACATGCTTTCCATAGTGCATGGCAAAGTGGGAGGGCTCAGGAAATGTCCCTGATTACCACTCCCGGTAGCAGGGTACAGGTAGCTTAGTTTGGTGATTGAATCAAGTGTAGCCTGGGTTTGAAACCTAGCTTGTTACGGAGAGCCGTCTGCCAATGGGCAATGGCTTATCCTCCTCTGCTTCTGTTTCTTTGCTATCACTAGGCCTACCTTATTCGCCATCTCAGAGGGGCTGGTGAGGAGTACAGGCATGAGCATCCAGAAAGCACATGCAATAGTGTCTGGCCCAGAGTTAAGTGCTAAACTAAATACAAACTCTTAACAGCAGTAATCCTTTTGCAAACAATTTATATCTGCCCAAAACGCACAAAATTATTGTATTTTTCCATTAAATTGATATTTTTAGATAGATTAATTCTCTTGATAGTTTACAGATTTCTAAGTTGTGAAGCTAATTTCATTTGTATCTTTTGAGTAGTCAGATTCTCTATTATTCTGTATTATTACTATTCTAATATTAACTGTTCTGCAAACATTAACTGAACCATTTACTGACCTACTTTTTGACCTTCAGAAGTGTGATCTGCATTACTTTTTTTTTTTTTTTTTCAAGAAAACAGTTCAATAACTCTTCATTATCTCCTCTCTTTGGGGATCTTGGTGAGTTGTAGAAGGTGGCATTGATTATTTACTTTTTACATTTTGTTTTATCTGTGGAGAAACAGATGGGTTGTATGTGGGTGACACCTGTCTTTGGAGCTAAGGACACACTTTTTTTGGCTTGTTTTTGGCATTAAAATGGTAAAGAATGCAGGGCTTCAAGAAAGATTTTTTGAGTCAAATTCTGCCACTCGCTCTCCTCCTTTTATATAACCCCTCTCAAAAATAAACAAAAACCTATAGCTAAATTCTATGCTGAATCACCACAGCAGGATGTCAAAAAGGATTGAAACAACTGTATCAAAACAGAAATTTCTCTCTTTCCAGTAAACCTGGCATTCTTACTGGGACCTGAGGAGAGTAAATCTGATTTCTCTATGGCTGGCAAATCTGTAAAGAGGTCAGAAAAGATAATGTTACCAAAGAGAAGCATTCCAGAAAGAGAGTTTCTGGGCTCTAGTAGCAGAGAGTGGGGAGGACTTCCCCACAGTAGAAGGAGCTTGGACACAGATCTCTCACTATGGTGATAATAGCTGAGTGGTGAAGCAGTTGAGCAGAGCCTGAGATGCTGGCTTTGCAAAAGGCAGTGAGCATCCACCCCTACTGGAAATTCAGTCTCCAACTTGGATCCTTTCATACATGCAGGAAGATAGCCAGAGATGAGCCTATTTAGTATAACTAAGAAGACTGGCAGTGTGGGCCTCTGACACTGAGTCACAACTAATTTGGATTCCAAATCATTCATTTATTCATGAATATTTATTGAGGAACTGCTATGAGCTAGGTACCAAACTTGACCCCCTAGATACACAGTGAAGAGAACAGAAGAGACAAGACTGCTGCCCTCATGGAGCTTATCTTCTAGTAGAATAAAACAGAGAATAAGAGAATAAATTAATGGATGGGATGCTGTAGAGGGTGATAGGTACCATGAAGGGTACCAGATAGGAGGGAGAGTGTCTGAGATGAAAGTTCTCCTTGAGGAGTTTGGGAGAGACATAAATGAGGAGAAACAGTCACCCATGCATGTGTAGATCTGAAAGCAGAATATTCTAGAGAGAAGGGTCAGTTTGTGCAGGGAGCATGAAGCAGGAATGACCTGGAAGAACACCACCGCCTCTGGGGAGAATGAGTGGTGATGTGATCTAAGGGATGGACAGGAGCGGTTCACTCAGACGTTTGCAGGCCATGGCACAGGACAGTATTTTATTCTAAGTGTGATGAGAAGCCACAGGGCTTGAAGCAGAAGAGAGACATGACATGAAGCACATCTTGTACAGTTCACTTTAGCTGCCATGGGGGAGACACACAAGGGGATGCTGGCCCCCCTGTTGGGAGATGGTGCCCATTAAGAGATGGGATGTCTTGGGCAAGGGTGGTCTCAATGGAGGCAGAGAGCAGTCGGTGGGCTCAATGCACCTACAAGACTTGACCAACTCCATGCAGGCAGAAAGAGAAGAAGGGAGTCAAAGGAAATTTCTTGGATTTTTTATAGTACATGGTGACGGCATGAACTGAGACTAGAAGACTGAGGACAAGAGGAAAAAGACTTTTGGGGAAGAAAAGGTTCTGAATTAGCCATATTATGTTTGAGATGACAGTGGACAGGCAAATGTAAATGTCAGATTTGCAATTAGATCTTTGATTTTGAAGCTCAGTGGGGAGGTCAGAGATAAAAATAGGAATTTGGGAGGCATGGATGTGTAGTTGGTTTTTAAAACCAGGACACTTGGTAAGGTCCCACGGAGATTGTCTGCTTTTTTTTTTTTTAAGTTTTTTAACAGGTAATACCTAAATCAAAATGAAACAAAACACCTGCAACATTTCATTTCAGTCATTGTTTTACCTTCAGACTTTCAAATACCATTCTCTTTCAAGGCCATTGCTGTAAATACATATTTCATTGGGTGTTTTCACATCCCCTGCTACTTACTATCAGGAACGTCCTTCACTTCAAGTCTTGATCGGTTCCTCTATCTCTAGTTTGTTTCTGTACCTTCAGACACTTAGACAAAGGCAGTTGATGTTCCATAATTCCCCGAGGCCACGAGTGTCTTAATGAGGACCCAGAAGAAGCATCTGAAGAGTTAGACAATAATTTATTTGAGCGTAAGCAGGAAGATGCATATTTAGATAATTCTCTTCCCATAGCGTCATTATCTCAATGCTTCTGCTGACAGCCTTAGAGATAATAGCATTCAAAATGTAAATAATGAAACAATACACATGGTAATGAGGGAGACTCAGAAAATACAGTAGTAATGAAAAAATAACAAGACAGCGATTCTAATATTGTAAATACACAAGTTTGCATTAGTGACAGATTATCTCTGTAATGCCAAGCTGAAATAATTTCGAAGCCAGTGTAACAACTGCTGAACAACATACAAGGTGTCAATCCAGTGCCTGTTAATACATTTAGAGAATTAGGCAGGCTCTGAATAATTAGGAGTATAGGTGGATCTGGAATGGGCAGGTTGCTGCGAAGTATGGGAGTGGCAGACCGCACAGCCGGTGACATAAAGAGCACTTCTAGGCGGGCGCACATAGGAAATCAGAGGCAGAAAAATATCAAAAGCCACAGACTTGGCTACATATGCAAAAAAGTACAAAAAACCCCCATTGGAACCACTCTGTTGAATAGGCAGAAATCTGTTTTCTACAAATAGGAAAGGGCTTAATTATTTTCCAACCTTACTCTTCCAACATGCTCTGTAGGATTTCTGTTTCCCTATCCCTTGGTTGCCTTGTTGGCAGAACTCATGCTTTTCCAATATTAGCAAAGCCACATCTTATTTATTTTTTTTTTAAGAGTTTATTTTTTATTTATGTGACAGAGAGACAACCAGCGAGAGAGGGTATACAGCAGGGGAGTGGGAGAGGAAGAAGCAGGCCCCCAGCAGAGGAGCCCAATGTGGGACTCGATCCCGCAACGCGGAGATCACGCCCTGAGCCGAAGGCAGATGCTTAACGACTGCGCTACCCAGGCGCCCCAAGCCACATCTTATTAATAGAGACTCATATTGGGGTAATAAAAGTTTCTGTGTTGTCTAAATCAACCTCACGTTCAGTTCACAGCCTCTCACTCCCTGTTGCCTTAGGCCTGACCAGAGGGCAAAGTTTATCGAGTTCTCTCACTTCTCCTAGTTCTTCACTTCAACCCCAAATATCGCCCCTGGGTCTTCCAAGGCGAAGGAGAAGGCTGACTAAAGGAAGCCTTGACTTGTTGGGATTCAACGTTGTTGTCTCTGTAGGGCAGAGGTTCAGATGTTGAATCCTTCATGGGACATACATGGTATTTTGGAAGTCCTTTAAGAGCTCTGACTTGGACCAAATTGTCCTCGATCATTTGAGATGCACCCACCGCAGTATTACACCTCCAAGCTTCTTAATGCTGGGGTCCCTATGACCCAACAAGCTGCCTCCTTGGGCAGGATATATACACTTCTTAATCCTTGGAATCTGAATGTTAACGCTAAATGGGACTTTGTAGATATGAATAGGTTAAGGATTTTGAGATGGGGAGATTAGCTTGGATTACCGTCGTGGATCCAGTGTAATCACAAGGATCCTTGTAAGAGGGGGTTGAAGGGTTGGAGTCATATCGAGAACATGTAAGGACAGAAGGAGAGGTCAGAGAGGACAGAAGATGCTACACTACTGGCTTTGAAGGTGTAGGAAGGGTACATGAGCCAAGGAATGTAGGCAGTTTCTAGAAGCTGCAAAAGATAAGGACACAGTCTCCTCTAGAGCTCTGAGTGAAAGTGGCCCTACAGACCCATTTTAGCTTCTGAACTGCAGATCTCTAAGAGAATAAATTCGTGTTGTTTTACACCAGGAAATCGGTGGAATTCATCACAGTAGTGACAGGAAACCAATACAGGTACTTTCCAGATGGCTTGGGTTTTGCATGATGTCCTTTTTTTGTTTTTTTTTAAGATTTCATTTATTTATTTGACAGAGAGAGAGACAGGCAGTGAGAGAGGGAACACAAGCAGGGGGAGTGAGAGAGGAAGAAGCAGGCTTCCCAGTGGAGCAGGGAGCCCGATGCGGGGCTCGATCCCTGGACCCTGAGATCACACCCTGAGCCGAAGGCAGGCGCTTAACGACTGAGCCACCCAGGCTCCCTGGATGACGTCCATATGAACTGGCCTTGCCAAATGATCAGAGTACAGACTACTCCCACAGCTGCTCTCCCTCCTCACCCTGGCACAACGTCTCTGGCCGATCTCCATCTTCAGAATCCTGAAGGTAGAGGCAGGCACCAGTTTCAAGGTGCCCCATTGCCTCCCAAACCCAAGGGAAGCATGTCACACTCCCCCAAGAATGTATTCACAGTGGCATTTGAACTGTAGCTTATGACTACTCACAATGAAGGGAAATGGGCATCTCTTTTTCTGGCCCTTCTAATTATCATGAGTAGTCTGCAGAACCTTCCCTACTTTCTTTAAAAGGGGAAAGTCCTCTCTACTTCACCCCACTGAGAAAAGTCAAAATGTGTCCAAGACCTGGTAACTACTTAATCTGAATTGTTCCCCTAGGGAATTGCTAGTCGGTTATTTATATAAGCTCTTTGGGGTGTTTAGAGGTGAAGACAGATTTTTGTCAACCCTTAATAATTCACATAGATGTATTTGGCAGCTTTTTGGGTAAGATTTTGTTTGTTTGTTTATTGAGTGTGTACAAGTGGGGGAGGGGCAGAGGGCAAGAGAGAATCTCAAGGAGATTCCTCACTGAACATGGAGCCAACACGGGGCTTGATCCCACAACCTTGAGATCATGACCTGAGCCAAAATCAAGAGTCAATCACTTAAGTGACTGAGCCACCCAGGTGAACCTATTCGGCAACTTTTTAAAATATAAGGCAATTTATTGCTTTTTGTCCCGTTTAGGACTTAATCTCAAATTCCGAGGTAACAGGACAAATTCCATTTAACATGTTGTTGAACAACTGTATGCTAAGTTCAAGGCTGATCTTCTAAATGGAATGGGTGTGTACCCTGGGATTTGAGAATTCTAGGAGAGTCATTTTTATTTAAAACATGTATATTTCTGTTTAAATTCTTTTGTCTGTATCTATGTCTTTGGGTTAACAATCTAGAAAGTACTTCTTTAAAAATGCAGCAAAGTGGGACTGTGGATACTCGGTCGGTTTTTCTAACTACGGGGTTCACTAAGTTGGTGATGTTAATATTTTTCTAGTGACCAGCGTGCTGCCTGGTGCTAAAAAGACATTCAGCACATGTTTGCTTAATAACTGAATTAATAAATGAATCATTATATCTATTTGTGTATGAATAAATAACCTACCAGCTCCTCTAATAAGGTGTCATACAATAGCTTGATCTGGGAACCACTCCTTAGGCAAAAGGCCAAAATAAGGCATTCTTATAAAGCTGGCAGGAAGCCAAAGGACTCTGGAATGCTGGAGGTTGGGGGGGATATGCAGGAGGGAGGTGTGAGCTTGATGATGACCTCATCTGCTTTGGACTTTCCTTCTTGTTTTTGACTCTGTCCGTTAAGAATCTGCAAATTTTGATCAACACATTTATCACGCCATAGCTAGAACAGTAGTGAGAAAGCATTGGGTAAAACAAAATACTTTAAAAATAATTGTGCTATTTCCCCTGCTAAGTGAAAGACTAAATTTGGCTTCTGTCGTGATATGGAGTATTGGTATCTGGCTATCCAGGCATTTGGGAGTCATTTCAGTAGACACTCTATATCACCATAGTTGATGGAACTAGAACTCTTGGCTGAGCTTCTGGGGACCTCATGGGGTCATTTGGAAGCTTTAATTTGGTTTAGTAATGAGGATCCTTGCTTTATATTAAAAGTGAAGCACAGTAGATATGTTACCCATGTTTCTGTCCTACCTGCATTCTGTCTTTCCATGCCATCTTACAGTTTTTGACCCTGAGATTTCTTAGATGATTGGAATAAGTCAAAAATGCAATACTATAAAGGTTTCCAATAACCAAATATTTTAAGTAGGACATTCAGAATATTCTAACCAGTCAACACTTAGACCAAGTTTTAAATTAGAATCGTAATTATTAAATCAATGTGTAGGAACCAGCACAGATATATAAGATTATTTTACTTTTGAGACATTTATTTAAGCTATGCTCTGAGGATAGCATTTCATTATTTTTAATACTTAATGTAGGCATTTTTTTCTTCCTGATGTGTTTAGCTGTATCATGGAGAAGTTTTTAATATCTGATTATATTGATAATTTAGTGATCAAGAAAACTGAGCCCAATTTGTCATAAAAACATAGATTTAATTTTCTATTTCATATCATGCTTCCTAAAGCTAGTGAGTCATATATTGGTATAATTTCATATTTTGGTTAGATAGATTTACCTTAGGCCATGTATGCATTACCAATTTTAAATTAGTCAAATATAGTAAAATAAACTTATGCTTAGAGTAAAATTGAATATAACAAAGCTTTCTTTGAAAATGAAAAAAAAGACCCTTTGTCTTTCTTAAGTGCGAGGATTACCTTGTGAACACTTTTCTAGTGGTACTTGCAAAAAGCACAGATATGCTGGTTAATAGACACTGCTGGATGCTATTACTACAATGAATGAAATATTGTATTAGTTGAAATGTATCCAGGAAGTGAATTATAGTTCATATTGTGATATACTAAGTCAAAGAATTTTTAAACTTGTCAGTTACCCTTGCCACAGCTATATGTACTATTTAAACGAGATATTATAGCTTTAAATTATTAGATGTTTTACCGTGGGGGCAAAAAGTAAATAATTAAAGGGGTATTAAATTTGTGTAGCTGTGGGCCAACGAATGACTTCTGGATAATAGATGTTTTATGGAGGAAAGAAGAGTAGGGGAAGGAGATTAAAATTTAAAAAGTGAAATAGTGTGTTCCATGGGAGAGCTTGGGCTATGGACCTGGCAGATGGCTTTTCGCCTTTGCTTACCTCTTAGTAGCTGTGTGTACTTGACAATTTATTACTCTCTTGTGCCTTAATTTCTTCGGTATTAGAGAAAATAATTCCTGCCTTCCAGGGCATTTATAAAAACTATATAATGTATATAAAGTAAATTGCTCAGCGCCTGGCACTATACTTTTGGCACAACAAATGGTAATTCCTTTCTCCCCTCTAAAGAAGCCTATTCAGACATGAGACTGTCCAAATGGAATCATAAAATTATAGAAGTTTAGAGATGTTTGGCTCATTTAGAAATTATCTATTGCAATTCCTTTTAATGCGGAGATGCAAAATAGGCTTTGGGAGCTAGAAGCAGTCCATGAGGAGAGAAAGAGGAGGAATTTATCTGCCTTGGCTCATTTCATACCTCCTTTTTCAATGGTGAAATGTACTCTGTAGGAAGCTCAGGTTCTAACACTTCCAGGTAGGATCATCCAGCAGCTTCATGTCCATTCAGCAAGTCAGATCCCTAGGATATGGATTTCACCTAACCATGAAGAGGTTGTGCTGCTCGGTGAGGTGCTGACCAAGAGAAAGACGAATGGAGGCAGTCGAAGGAGTCTGAAAAGAAGAAGATTTGTACCCATACACACTAATTATCAAATTGAACAGTCTTAGAAGATCAGTTTTATTATTTTGTTCATTACCATATCCCAATAATGGTACCCTGGGGGGCAGTCTGGGTACCCTGGACTGGCGACAGCAGCTGGTGAACATTCGCACCATGAGGAGTGGGAAAGATGCACCTGTGGACCAGCTGGGAGCTGAGCACTGCTATGACCCAGCACACCCCAAAGGTATGGAGGTACCAGGTACTGCTGTCTAGCCAAACCAAAGACCAGGTAACAGCAGGCACCATGCAGCAGCTGCATGCTTGGGGCCTGACAGTGGACAGCATCCTGCAGGCAGATGACAGCACGCTAGGCATGCTCATCTATCCCGCAGGCTTCTGGAGGAGCAAGGTAAAGTGTATCAAGCAGACCAGTGCTATCTTGCAGCAGCGCTATGGCAGGGCCATCCCAGCTTCTGTGGCAGAGCTGGTGGCACTGCCAGGCCTTGGCCCAAGATGGCACACTTGGCCATGGCGGCGGCCTGGGGCGCCGTGTGTGGCATTGTGGAGGACACACACGTGCATAGGATTGCCAACAGTCTCGGGTGGACCAAGACGGCTACCAAGTCCCCGGAGAAGACTCGTGCTGCCCTGGAAAAGTGGCTGCCCCAGTGGGACAGGGTGAGGGCTGGCGGGGCTGCTGCTCTCTCGCCTGACCTCTCACCTTCACAGAGAGCTGTGGAGTGAGATCAACGGACTGTTGGTGGGCTTCGACCGGCAGACATGTCTGCCTGTCCACCCACGCTGCCGGGCCTGCCTCAGCAAAAGCCTGTGCCCGCTGTGCAGAGCCTCTGCAGGCCGTGAAGCCTGGGCCCAGCCACCACTCTTGCCAGTCTATGGTGTGCCTTTGCTGGGGAACCACAGGCTGTTTATAATAAAGCTTAGGAGTTGTTTGAAAAAAAAAAAAAAAGGCATACATATTGGTCATCTGAATTACTGAATGATTAAATGAATAGATGAACGAAACTCTACTTCCTATCTCCCAAATCAAGACAGTTCCCATCTCAAAAGGATACCACATTTGTGTATTTTCAGAGTCTGACACAAACAAGTAAGCAAAAGATCCAGAGTCCCATTCACTTGCCTGGTCCATCTTTTAAGAAAACATTTGGCCTCTCAAATAGATCTTCATTTAGAACTGGAGCATCAAGCTCAGCTGCCTTCAGGGACCAGTCAGGAAGTGTAAATGAATAAATCCAGTATAAAAGCAATAGGCCAGGGGCGCCTGGCTGGCTCAGTCCATTAAGTGTCTGCTTTCAGCTCAGGTCATGATCCCAGGAAGCCTGCTTCTCCCTCTCCTCCCTGCTTGTGCTCTCTCTCACTATCTCTGTCGCTGTTTCTCTCTCTCAAATAAATAAATAACATCTTAAAAAAAATTAAAAAAGCAATAGGCCTCAGGCAGTGCAAGTGCCACCCAATGTCATTCAAGTTTAAATTTTAGCCAAATAAAATAGGTCTGAAGTCAAAGTAGGCCCTCACCAATTAGCTCTTCACTGAGCATTAATTTTCCTTATATTCTTACAAATAACTTAGATGTCTGCATCCAAACAGAAAAGTTTTTTTTTTAATGAAAATTAAGATTACCTGATACTAATACTGGAATAGTAATATGTACAATCACCAAAAGTACTTTCCCAAAATGTTGCAAAGCCTTAATAAGACATCTGCCGGCATTCCCAGCTGGACCTCTTTCCATTCTCACTGGAGTTTGTCAGCATAGACTTGCAGCTTGGGATCTAACGTATTACTGCTAAGAAGCATTGGTATGCATATTAGGAATATGTAACGAATCTTAATAGAATTAACTTATTATCCCAGAATGCTCAGTCATACTAATGCAGGTTCGCACTGGCATACACATGCTCATAATTACGGAAGGGATATTTCTTCACCCTTCTATCTGGGCTTCTCTGATAAGTTGTTATGCAGCCGGCATCCAATGCAAATTGGAGTTTGCTGGCTTCTGATATGCATACTCTTACTAATCAGCAGATTATTCGTGTGGAGGGTGCCCACCTCTAAAGCTATGCTGTCACATTTGGAATAAAATAGAGTCTTGCCTTGAATTTATAAAATACTGAATGGCCTAGTTTAGACTCATAAAGTAGACCTTGGTGAGTATGGTTTTTGTGTGTAAAAAGGACATTTGTCGGACATCGTAAAGCCTGGAAAATGAATATTACCATATCATTATAACAGTGATTACCATTGAGCAAAATTTGTCATAAAGTGGTTACAGCAACTGAAATACAGAAAAGTTATTAATATAATATGGTCCCCCTGGTCTGGACCAATAAAATCTTTATTGAAAATGCTAAATATCCCCATTACAACTAGAGGATTAAGTTTAAAATACCTTTCCAAATTTACTTTAAGCTACTAGGTCTTCATTATAGAAAGTGTCCTTAACTCATACTGGTGACTTTAGTATTCATTCCTTGATAATGAGTCAAAAGAATTATTGACAAAGCAACAGGTTCTGAATAAATAACAGCAAGAGAAAAAATTTTGTAAGTGCAATTGAAGAATTTTTTTGGTGAAACTTGAAATCAGCTGGAGAGATCAAAACAATTCGATTTCAGAAAAAAATACTAATAAAAAAGGTACTACAAATTAAATTAGAACAGTGAAACTCTGGACTGACTTTAATCCTCATCTTGGCTCTTAAAGAAATTTCTTCTTAAATGAGAAAACTGAGATGCACAGGTGTTGTATATTAGCTGATAAATGGTAAAGTTGGCATTTATACTTATATCTTGTGGACTCCAAAGTCATTGTTCTTGTCCCCATCCATAATTACAGGCTGTCTTGGTGGCAGGTTGAGAACAGTTAGGTAAACTGAGTTATGTGAACAAGGCTCTGAGGAGGGCATTTGTTTTTTTCAGACCACTGTTTACAGCTACAGCTTGATGTTAAAAAGGAAACATGCTTTCAAAATGTTAAGAAAAAAAAAAAGACTATGCTCCTGGGTTTTCAGTAAGGATCTTCTTCTAAAACAATTTAGCTAAAACCAGAAGGTTGTTCAATACAAGTGAAGGCAGATGTTGAATTTACAATACTCTGATACCTGTGCAAAATACATATGTACTAGCAGATGTCAACTTTGTCCCTAAGAACCAGATTCTTTTAATCTTTAGAAAAGAGATTCACAGTTTCTGTGAGTGAACTAGTAAGTTACCATCATGTACTAACAAGTTTACTTTTTGCATCTTCAGCTACTGAGGGGCAATCCCCACTACTCTGGTTTCAATACCCCTTAGGCAGCCAGTGTCACTCTAGATTCTTGACAGTTTATGCTGCTGATTATAAATTTAAATGTATACGTGTGAGAATAAAGAAAGATAAGTAGAGATTTGTGAGAAGCGCTTTTTTAGACAGCATATGGTCTAGATACTTTTTGGACTATCCCATCAAGTGACTTTTGAATAGTAAACAAGAGAGATTAGTATTTTTTGAAATGTGGAATTTGTAGTGCTACATGTATTCAGATCAGGGCAGGTGGCCATTACCCAAACAGCCTTTATCCTTGGTAGTGTAGTTCATTTTTTTGTGTCTTGGCTATATTAGTTTTCTATTGCTGTATAACAAATTGTTACACACTTAGTGGCTTAAAACAATATCCATTCATTAGCTCACAGTCTTTTATGTGAGAAGCCCAGGGCAACAAGGCTGAATTCTATGCCCAGGGTCTTGTAAGGTCAAAATCAAGATGTTGGCAGAGCTGAGTTCTTATTCTGAGGCGACGGGGGAGAACCTGCTTCCAAACTTATTCTTGTTGGCACAATTACATTTCCTGCAGCTATTGGACTGAGGTCCCCATGTCTTTGCTGCTTGTCAGCTGGGAACTATTCATAGCATCTACAGGCTGCTCTCAGGTTCTTTCCATGAGGCCCCTTCTATCTTCAAGCCAAGAACCTTGTTTCAACTCCTTCTCATGCCAGAAATCTGACTTCCTCCTCCTCTGCTCACTAGAGAACACTTCCCTTTTGAAGGGCTCATGCAATTAGGTCAGGCTTACCTAGAAGGATTTCCCTTTTGATTAGCCAAAGTCAACTGAATATAAACTTAATTACATCTGCAAAAATCCCTTTTGCCATTGTATTAGAGTTCTCTAGAGAAACAGAACCAATGAGATATTGAATCTAAACATAGGCCAAAGCTGCTTGGTCTACCCCATCTAGCGCAAATCCTGTCAGGAACAAAATGGTCAGGCCTTAACAGCAGTGGAATAGGAGAGTGCAGAAGGGATTAACCAAAGGTGAACTCAATCTAATTGATGCTATGGCTCAGCCCCAGATCAACCTGACTTTGAAAAAATCTAAATCCTTATCCACTTGTTCTAATTGCCAAATAGAGAAAAAGGCTTAAATTATCTAGAAATTAAAAACAAAAAATTATCATACTTCAGCCTCTATTCCTTTAAACACAATGCCTGGAATTCAAATAAAACATATGAAACATTCAAGGAAGCAGGAAAATATGACCCATAATCAAAAGAAAAATAATGAATAAGAGCAGACCCACAAACAATTGGAGTCCCAGAAAAAAAGTTCTATAAAGAGTATTTCAATAAATAATGGTCAGAAATTTTCTAAATTTTTAAAGATATATTTATTTTTATTTTAGAAAGATGGGGAGGGAGAGAGAATCTCAAGCAGACTCCTCTCTAAGCGTGGAGCCCAATGATGCAGGACTCGATCCCATGACCCTGAGATAATAATCTGAGCTAAAATCAACAGATGCTCAACCAACTGAGCCACACAGGTGTCCCCCAATTTTTCTAAATTTAATTAAAATAATGAACCCATAGTTCTCAGAAGTTCATTGAATGCTTCTCATAGAATGAATGCTCATACCATATCACACCACACACACACAGACACACACACACAGAGACACACACACACACACTCAGGTACATAATTATCAATGGCTAAAATCCAAACTAAAGAAAAAAATATTAAAATCAGCAAGAGAATGACAGGAGCAAGGATACAAATTATGTCTGATTTCTCATCAGAAAGAAAATGAAAGCCAGAAGACAATGGAGTGACATTTTTAAAGCATTTGATGAAAAATCAAGTTGTTATGATGATAATTATGTGCATAGTTGAAATTTGAAGGCATGTTTTCGATAAGCAAAAGTTGAGAGACTCATCAGTAAAAGACCATTACAGATATATTAAAGGAAGTTGTTTAAGCTGTAGTTTAAGCTGTAGTTTCAGTAACTTAGATCTGTAGAAGGAATAGAGTGCTGGAAATGATAAACGTGTGTGTAAATATTTTCTTTAAATTAAACTTAAAGTTTAAAATTAACACAATTTCTTAAAGCAAAAATAATTTAATTTGGGGGGGTTATATGATTGATGTACAAATACTATACGTGGAGCAACAACACGAAAGACAGGAAGGAGGTAGTTGAATTGTAGTTTAGCAAGTTTTTCACACCATATTTTTTGAGTAGTATAATATTAAATAAAGGTAGATTATTATGAGTTAAGGATGCACAGTGTCATCATAAGAACATCTACTGAACCATTAAGACAATGAGATATAGCTAAAGAGCCAATGGAGTGATAAAACTGATTAATAAAAATTTGATCCAAAAGAAGTAAAAGAAAAGAAAAAGAAAGGACAAACCAGAAGGTATAGAAAACAAATATCATAATGGTAGTCTTAAACACAACTTAAAATATTATAATTAAGAACCAATAACTTAAAACTTAAGAATCAATAGTCATATTCCATATAAATGTTAAAAACTTAAAAGGCACAAATGATTAGTACTAAAAGAAAAACTCATATGCTGCTTACAAATGATCACCTTAAATATACAGACATGAGTAAGTTAAAAAGATGGAGAAAACATATTTCATGTAAATACTAGTCACAGAAAAGCTTTTGGGGCTATATCAAATGTCAGACAAATTAAGTCCTACTGCAAAGATCATTACAAGAGATTAAGTGGAGCATTGCATAATGAAAGAGTCAATTCATCAAGAAGATATAAGAATCTTAATTGTGTGTACCTAATAATAACAGAGCTTTAAACTACATGAAACAAAAATTGGCAGAATTGAAAGGATAAACAAATATTGGGGCAAGTAGATGAGAACACAGTAAGAACAGAGATTTGAACAATATACTCAACAAATTTAATATAATTGCTATCCATAGAACACTATTCCCAACAACGGCAGAATATGTATTTTTTGTATGTTCATGTGGAATCGTCACCTAGATAGACTATATACTGAACCACATAGTAAGTCTTAATAATTAAAATAATTGAAATAATACAGAATATGTTCTATGACCAGGGAAGAATTAAATTGAAATCACTAACACTAAGATATTAGAAAGTCCCCAAATATTTGCAAATTAAGTAAAACACTGCAAATAATAATGAATTGAAGAAGCACAAGTGCAATAAGAAAGTATTTTAAATGGCATGTTAATAAAACACAAAATATCAAAATGTGTGAGATGCATTTATTTTTTTACATTTGATTTTGTTTATAAGTAATAATATATATTAATTGCTTGTATGTTATATATAGTTATCCTTATTTTTTGTTACAAATTTTCATATAAACTATGTATAAATACAAGAATGGATAAAATGTGCCTAATTTTATCCTATGTAAAATTATTCCCCCAAGTAATGTTAAGTCATCTCTTTTTTGTGTATGTGTGCTTAGGCTATAATTTATTTGAACTGATTGGTATATATTTTATCTACTCATTATATATAGATTGATTTTATTTATTTTTGTTTTTTTGTTTCAAGTTTTCATTTAAATTCTAGTTGGTTAACATATAATGTAATATTGGTTTCAGGAGTAGAATTTAGTGATTCATCACTTACATATAATACCCAGCACTCATCCCAACAAGTGCTGTCCTTAATACCCCTTGCCCGTTTAGCCCTCTCCCACCCACCTCATCTCTAGAAAGCCTCAGTTTGTTCTCTACAGTTAAGAGTCTCTTATGGTTTGCTTCCCTCTCTCTTTTTTTTCCCTTCCCCTATGTTCATCTGTTTTGTTTCTTAAATTCCACACGAGTGAAATCATATGGTATTTGTCTTTCTCTGACTGACTTATTTTGCTCAGCATAATACACTCTAGCTCCAACCATGTTGTTGCAGATGGCAAGATTTCATTCTTTTTGATGGCTGAGTACTATTCCATTGTATATATATGCCACATCTTCTTTATTCATCAGTTGATAGACATTTGGTCTCTTTCCGTAATTTGGCTATTGTTGATAATGCTGCTGTACACATCGGGGTGCATGTGTCCCTTCAAATCAGTATTTTTGTGTCCTTTGGGTAAATACCTAGTGGTACAATTGCTAGGTCATACGGTAGTTCTATTTTTAACTTTTTGAGGAATTTCCATACTGTTTTCCAGAGTGGCTACATTTAAAGCAGAACTTTGAACGAAATTTCTATCTTTAAATGCCTGTATTGTAAAGGAAAAGTTTATTAGCTTCCTAGCTAATAAAAGAGTAAATTAAACCCAAATAAGTAAAAAGAAGGGACAGGTGAGTAGGAAATGAATGAAAGAAAAGGATAAAATAAAAAAATCAATAAAGCTGAGTTAATTATTTAAATAGAATAATGAAATTGATAAATCCTTGCAAAGGTGATGAGAGAGAGGGAAAAAAAAGAAAGGGGAGGTAGAGGAGAGGAAAGATGATGCAGACAAATTAACGATATCAGAGATGAAAAATCCTATAAGAAGGAAAAGCTTAATAATGAAATATTGTAACAAGTTTATGCAATGGTTAAATTCCTGGAAAGCCACAACTTAAATAAAAGTTGACACAGAAGAAAATAGAAAATATTGACATCCCTATATTTGTTAAAGAAATGAAATTTATAATTTAAAATTTACCCACAAAGAGACATCCAGGCCAGATGCCTTTACAAGAATTCTATCAAATATTTAAGGAAGAAATAATAAAATCTTACCCAGATTCTCTCAGAAACTTAGGTTATGAAACCAGCATAAATGTGATATAATTGGTATGAAAAAGATATAACAAAAAAAATTACAGACCAAAAATCAATTGCATTTCTAGATATGAAACATCAGTCAAGAAAATAACTTTTACTGGGGCACCTGGGTGGCTCAGTCAGTTAAGCGTGTCCCTTCAGGTCAGGTCATGATCCTGGGGTCCTTTGATCAAGCCCTGCTTCAGGCCCCCTGCTCATGCTCTATCTCTCTCACTCACTCTCAAATAAAAATAAATAAAATCTTCAGGAACTTTCATTAATCACAAGTAATACTTATTTGAAAGTCAGTGTTGCTTATTGCAGAAAAGCATCTCCTATTGGTGAATTCAACTCAGTGGAATGTTTTCTCTCCTTGGTCTATGGGATGTCTCCTCAGGGACAGCTTTTGGTGGGAAAATGTGGCAAAAATTAAGCCGGGTGCTGGGAAGTTGAAGCGTGTGTGTGTGTGTGTGTGTGTGTGTGTGTGTGTGTGTGTATTTGTAGAAATGCGAATACCTTACTTGGAATAAATTGAATATAAGAAGGATTACAGTGGCATCCTAAAATGGTGATATTAAAAGATCTTTTTTTTTGGATTGGGTTTGTAAGATATTGGAGTTGTATAGTAATTTCTAGTCTTTCTGTGTGACTGTTTATTCATCATTACCTCACTTTTTACTAAAATATGGTAACACTCAAAATAACAAAAAGCAAGTTCTCTGTGAAGGATTGGAGAATTTTAAGGATTGCAGAAAACTTGAATTAAATACTTTCTGACCGTGTCCCTTTTAAAAAGGAGAGAACTTATTTTTTAGAGAAGTTTTAAGTTCATAGAAAAATTAAGCAGCAAGTGTAGAGTTCTCATATTCTCCCTGCCCCCACACATGCATAGTCTCCCCTATTATCAACTTCTCTCACAGGAGTGGTACAATTTGTTACAAATGATGAATCTACATTAACATGTCATTGTCACCTGAAGTTCATAGTTCACACATTAATATCTGCTCTTGGTGTAGTACCTTTTATGGATTTGGAGAAATATATTATATGTATCCACCGTTATAGTATCAGAGTATTTTTATTTCCTAAAATTACTCTGTGCTCTGCCTGTTCATCTGTCCCTCCCTCAAACCCCTGGCAACCACCGATCTTTTTATTATATACATAGTTTTGCCTTTTTTGGGGTGTAATATAATTGGAATCTCACAGTATGTAGTCCTTTCAGATTGGTGTCTTTCACTTAATAATATGCATTTAAGATTCTTCCGTCTCTTTTCAAGGCTTGGTAGCTCATTTCACATTGAATAATATTTCATTGTCTGAATGTACTACAGTTTACCCATTCATCTACTGAAGGGCATCTTGGTTGCTTCCAAGTTTTGGCAATTATGAATGAAGATGTTATAAACATCTACGTGCATGTTTTTGTTTGAATGTAAGTTTTCACCTCCTTTGGATAAATATCAAGAAGTGTGATTGCTGGATTATATAGTAACAGTATGTTTAGTTTTATAAGAAACTGCCAAACTGTCTTCCAAAGTGGCTAGATCATTTTTCGTTCCTACTAGCAATAAATGAGAATTTCTGTTGCACTCCATCATCACCAGAATTTGATAGTGTCAGTGTTCTGGATTTTGGTCATTCTCATAGACATACAATGATACCTCATTGTTGTTTTAATTTGCATTTCCCTGATGACCTTTGTCGTGGAATATCTTTTCATATGCTTATTTTCCACCTGTGTATCTTTTTTGGTGAAGTATCGATTAAGGTTTTTAGCTCATTTTTCAGTCAGGTTGTTGGTTTTCTTATTGTTCAGTTTTAAGAATTCTTTGTATTTTGGCTATTATATGTGTATTAGATATGTATTTTGCAAATATTTTCTCTCAATCTTTGGCTCATGTTTTCATTATGTCTGTGCCTTTCACAGAGAAGAAATTTTTAATTTTAATAAAGTTCCACTGAAGTTCTTTCGTTCCTGAAGTTCCTCTCAGTTCTTTTGTTCATGGATTATATCTTTAATGTTATATGTAATAAGGTCATTGTCAAACCCAAAGTCATCTAGATTTTCTCCTGTGTTATATTCTAGGAGTTTTCTAATTTTGTGTTCTACATTTAGGTAATTGATTCATTTTGAGCTAATTTTGGTTAAAAATTTAAGGTCTGTGATTTTGTTTGTTTGTTTGTATGTGCATGTCCAGTTATTCCAGTACCACTTGTTGGAAAGATTAGATTTGTTCCATTTTATTATCTTTGCTCTATTGTCAAAGTCAGTTTACTTTCTTTATGTGAATCATCTGTTCTGTTCCATTCATCTATTTGTCTATTCTTTCACTAATACCGTTTTGTATTGATTACTATATATTTATACTAAATCTTAAAGTCAGGTGGTGTTAGTTCTCCAACTTTGTTGCCAATTTGGATGCCTTTTATTTTTTTGTTGTTGTTGTTGTCTGATTGCTCAACAGCAACTAGGACTTCTAGCACTATATTGAACAACATCACCATTTTAGGATGCCATTATAATCCTTCTTATATTCAATTTATTCCAAGTAAGGTATTCGCATTTCTACAAACACACACACACACACACAAACACACACACACACACACACACACACACACACTTCAACTTCCCAGCCCCCGGCTTAATTTTTGCCACATTTTCCCTCCAAAAGCTGTCCCTGAGGAGACATCCCATAGACCAAAGAGAGAAAACATTCCACTGAGTTGAATTCACCAATAGAAGATGCTTTTCTGCAATAAGGAACACTGACTTTCAAATAAGTATTACTTGTGATTAATGAAAGTTCCTGAAGATTTTATTTATTTTTATTTGAGAGTGAGTGAGAGGAATTGAGCATGAGCAGGGGGCCTGAAGCAAGGCTTGATCACCTTTAATCAAGTAGGGTAGGTATTATTTCTTCTTTAAATGTTTGGTAGCATTCCCCTGGGAAGCCATCTGGCCCTGAATTCTTGTTTTTGGGGAGGTTTTGATTACTGCTTCAGTTTCCTAGCTGGTTATTGGTCTGTTCAGGTTTTCTACCTCTTCCTGTTTCAGTCTTGGTAATTTATAAGTTTCCAGGAATGCATCCATTTCTTCCAGATTGCCTAATTTGTTGGCATATAGTTGCGCATAACATGTTCTTAAAATTGCCCATATTTCCTTGATGTTGATCATGATCTCTCCCCTTTCATTCTTGATTTTATTAATTTGGGTCCTTTCTCTTTTCTTTTGGATAAGTCTTGCGAGAGGCTAATCGATCTTATTAATTCTTTCAAAAAACCAGCTTCTAGTTTCGTCGATCTGTTCTACTGTTCTTCTGGTTTCTATTTCATTGATTTCTGCTCTAACCTTGATTTTTCCTGTTCCCTGCTTGGTTTAGGCTTTATTTGCTGTTCTTTCTCCAGCTCCTTTAGGTGTAAAGTTAGCTTTTGTATTTGAGAATTTTTTAATTTTTTGAGAGAGGCTTGTATTGCAATGTACTGCCCACTTAGGACCACCTTTGCTGTATCCGGAGGTTTTGAACAGTTGTTTTTTCGTTTTCATTAGTTTCCATGAATTTTTTAAATTCTTCTTTAATTTCCTGATTGACCCACTCATTCTTTAGTAAGTTGTACTTTAACCTCCAAGTGTTAGAGTTCCTTCCAAATTTCCTCTTGTAATTGAGTTCAAGTTTCAAAGCATTGTGGTTTGAAAATATGCAGGGAATAATCCCAATCTTTTGGTATCAGTTGGGACCTGATTTGTGACCCAGTATGTGATCTATTCTGGAAAAAGTTCCATGTGCACTCAAAGAATTTGTATTCTGTTGCTTTAGGATAGAATGCTCTGTATATACCTGTGAAGTCCATCTCGTCCGGGGTATCATTCAAAGCCCTTGTTTCCTTGTTGATCTTCTGCTTAGATGATCTGTCCATTGCTGTGAGTGGGCTGTTGAAGTCCCCTACTATTAATGTATTATTATCAATGTGTTTCTTTACTTTGGTTATTAATTGGTTGATATAATTGGCTGCTCCCAAATTAGGAGCATAAATATAATTGTTAGATCTTCTTGTTGGGTAGACACTTTAAGTATGATATAGTGTCCCTCTTCATCTCTTACTACAGTCTTTGGTATAAATCTAATTTATCTGATATGAAGATTGCTACCCCAGCTTTCGTTTGAGTTCCATTAGCATGGTAAATGGTTCTCCACCCCCTCACTTTCAGTCTGGAGGTGACTTTAGGTCTAAAATGAGTCTCTGGTAGACAGAATACAGATGGGTTTTGCTTTTTTATCCAATCTAATACCCTGTGTCTTTTGACTGGAGCATTTAGCCCATTTACATTCAGAATAACTATTGAAAGATATGAATTAAGTGCCATTGTATTACCTGTAAAGTCCCTGTTACTGTAGATTGTCTCTGTTTCTTTCTGGTTTATGTTACTCTTGGGCTCTCTCCTTGCTTACAGGATCCACCTTAATATTTCTTGCAGGGCTGGCTTGATGGTCATATATTCTTTCAGTTTCTATTTGTCTTGGAAGCTCTTTGTCTCTCCTTCCATTCTGAATGACAGCCTTGCTGGATAAAGTATTCTTGGCTGCATGTTTTTGTCATTTAGTACCCAGAATATATCTTGCCATCCCTTTCTGGCTTGCCCGGTCTCTATGGATAGGTCTGCTGCCAGTCTAATGTTCCTACCCCTGTAGGCAAGGGGCTTCTTGTCTTGAGCTGCTTTCAGGATATTCTCTTTATCTCTGAAATTTGGAAGCTTCATTATTTTATGTTGGTGTGTTGATCTATTTTTATTGATTTTGGGAGGGGTCCTCTCTACCTCTTCAACATGAATGCCTGTTTCCTTCCCCAGATTAGGGAAGTTTTCAGCTCTGATTGCTCAAATTTACCTTCTGGCCCTCTCTCTTTTTCATCTCCCTCAGGAACCACAATAATTCTGATATTGTTTCATTTTATGGCATCGCTGATTTCTTGAAGCCTCCTTCATGGTCTATTAGTTGTTCTTCTCTCTTTTCCTCAGCTTCCTTCCTTCCCATCACCTTGTCTTCTATGTCACTTTCTCTCTCTTCTGCCTCATTTACTCTAGTTGTTAGAGCATCCAATTTAGACTGCATCTCAGTTAGAGCATTTTTAATTTCAGCCTGATTATATCTCATTTCTGCACTAAGATATTCTTTAATATCTTTTATGCTTTTTTTTTTCAAGCCCAGCTAGTAACTTTAGTTGTTTTCCTGAATTCTATCTCTGACATTTTACTTATATCTATATTGATTAGATCTGTGGCAGAGAGTATTACCTCTGGTTCTTTCTTTTGTTCTGAATTCTTCCTTCTAGTCATTTTGCCCAAAGAAGAATGGATGAATGAGTGAACAGAATCAAAAATATCAACTGTGACCCAAGCAAAATACACACTAGATAAATCCAAAGAGGTCAGAAACCAAAAAAGAAAAGCAAAAGAAAAAACAAAAGAAAAAAAAAGTGGAGGAGAGAGAGAATATAATCTCACAGGGTGGACAAAACAGGGTGATCCACTTGTTCCTGAGTATATATTGGTCTGTGTGTTAGAAGACACTAAATCCCAAAATTGTAAAGAAAACAAAACATACATATACAAAAATAAAATTGAATAGAGTGAAAGGAAGCCAAAAATGAAGAATATATCTATAAAATGTAAATGTAAAAAATGAAAGTTAAGAAAAGACTTAAAAACAAAGAATTGATAAAATAAGAACCTAGGTGGAAAAGGGAAAAAAGAAAAAAAAAGAAATGGAAATTTTCAAACTAAAAGATAAACGAATCATGAGGAAAAAAACCTTGAATTCTATGAATTCTTTACACTATTTTCCCCTAACACTGGAGTTTTAAAGTCTTGTGTGGTCTGTAAACCTGCTGCGCACCTGTTCTTCCAGTTGGTCTTCTGGGGGAGGGGCCTGCTGTGCTGCTTCTCAGGTGTCTTTGCCTGGACAGTGTTGCAGAACCCCTTGCCAGAGGGCTGGGCTCAGTGTAAGCTGGTTCTCTATGTGGCTTTTGTTCCCTGAAGTTTTTCTGTGTCTCTTTAGAGGATCAAAATTAAAATGGCTGACCCGATATCTAGCCCAGAGCCAAAAGATTGCAGTACCCTCTGGTCAGTAAACCTTCAGGGATAAACGGTCTTCACTTTTGTGTGTGCCAAACTCTGCGGACTCCTGCAGTGTGTACCTTCACTGAAGGTGACGGAAGGTGGGGGGTCCTGAGTTACTGCACTTCGTAAGGCCCTGGCGAGGAGAGCGTTCGCCAAATTGTGCACGCACCTGCTCTGTCCCTCCTGGGGGAAGACAGAAGATCGTCTGTTACTGTCCTTTACAGGGCCCCCACCCTGAGAGCTGTTGCCCAGTCCCGTGCATACCTGCTCTGCTCCTTCCAGGGAAGGGCGGAGGGGCCCTTCGTTCCTGTCCTTTGCTCGGTCTCCACACAGACAGCAGTCACCTGATCAAAGTGCTGCTTGCAGTTTATGGTGAACCGAGCTGAGAGCCCCCTCCTGGGCTCACTGATGATAACCAGTTTCCCTGCTCCAATGCTTGGGAACTGCACTGGCTCAGGCACCCCCATTATTTCTGTGACTCTGGGGATCCTGAGACCACAATGTCCCACCTAGAATTTTGCTCCTTTTCACCACCTGAGCACCTTTCAGGCAGGGATATCTCTCACTAGAACAAGATTTCTAACGGTTCTAATTTTGCGCTTGAGGATTATATTATTTTCCGGTAACCAGCTTACTTAGGCTCCCTCCTCCATATCCCCTCCGATTCACTTCTCCTCACCTCCTGTCTTGCAGAAAGTGGTTGCTTTTCTACTTGTAGAGTTCCAGATATTCTTTTCTTACATCTCAGGTTGAATTCATGGGTGTTCAAAATGATTTGATAGTTATCTTGCTAAATTCAAGGGACCAAAAGAAACGAGGTCCCCCTACACTTCCACCATCTTGCCTCCTCCCCTCTCTCGTTTATCAGAGTTTTGTAGTTTTCCTCATATAGATCTTGTATTTTGTTAGACTTATACCTAAGTATTTTCTTTTTGGGGTGCTAATGCAAATGGAAGTGTTTTAAATTTTAAATGTTACTTGTTCATTGCTGGTATATAGGAAAGAATTGATTTTTTATATATTAACTTTGTATCCTGCAACCTTGTAACTAATTTATTAGTTCCAAGAGGCTTTTTTATTGATTCTTTTGGATTTTCTTTTTTTTTTTTTTTAAAGATTTTATTTATTTGACAGAGAGAGACAGCCAGCGAGAGAGGGAACACAAGCAGGGGGAGTGGTAGAGGAAGAAGCAGGCTCCCAGCAGAGGAGCCTGATATGGGGCTCGATCCCAGAATGCCGGGATCATGCCCTGAGCAGAAGGCAGAGGCTTAACGACTGCACTACCCAGGTGCCCCTCTTTTGGATTTTCTACTTAGATAATCATGTCATTTGTGAACAAAGTTTTATTTCTTCTTTTCCAGTCTATATACCTTTTATTTCCTTTTCTTGTCTTTTTTCATTATCTAGGACTTCCAACACAATGTTGGAAAAGAGTGGCAAGAGAGAACATCCTTCCCTTCTTCTTCCTGTCTTAGAGGGAAAACTTCTAGGTTCTTAGCAGTAAGTATAACGTTAGCTATAGATTTTTTGTAGATGTTCTTTGTCAAATTGAGGTAGTTTCTATTCTAGTGTGCCAAGTGTTGTTGTTTTATCATGAATGTGTGTTGTATTTTGTCAAATGTTGTTTCTGCATCTGTTGATATGATAATGTGATTTTTCTTATTTAACCTGTTGAGATAATGGATTATGTTAATTGATTTTTGAACATTGTACCTGCCTGCACCCCTGGGATAAATCCCCGTTGGTCATGGTGTATAATTCTTTTTATACCTTCTTGTATTCAGTTTTCTATTTTGTTGAGGATTTTTACATCTATTTTCATGAGAGATATTGGTCTGTAGTTTTCTTGTAATTTCTTTGCCTGGTTTGATAGTAAGGTAATCTGCCTTCATAGAATGAGTTAGGAAATATTCCTTCTGTTTCCATCTTTTCAAAGAGATTGTAGAGAATAGATATAATTTCTTCCTTAAATGTTTGGTAGAATTCACCTTTGAAACTTTTGGGTCTGATGATTTCTAATGTTTTGGAAAGTTATTAATTATTGATTAAATCTCTTTAATAAATGTAGACCTGTTTAGATTATCTTCTTCTTCTTGTATAGGAAAGAAAGGCACCTCATTATAGGATGTTTAGAGATGTTTTTACATTAATTAATGCTGATTACCCTGACTAATAAATGACCTTGGGCACATTCCTTAACCTCTCCAAGCTTCACTTTCCTCATCTGTAAAGTGGAGATAAAATTAACACTTATTTCATAGTCACCACAAATACTATAAGGGGTAAAACAACAACTGTTTTAATTTCAATAACTCTGTAAAATAGTAACTTTCATGTTCAATTTTACAAACCAGGAAACCAAGGCATAGAAATACTAGGCAGGTTGTATCAGTCACGATTCTCTTGTTGCTTGCTTAAGCAAAGGAGTATTTTGATCTTTTTAGTAGGAATTTTGATGGGTGAACCTTTTTGGCACACACAGGTTTGAAATTTAAGCAATGTTATTAGAGCTCTCTATGTATCTCTCTACAGATAGAGCCTCAGCTCTGCTTTCTTTTGGTGGCTTAACTCTCATGTGTTAGCTGGCTCAGTAGAAAAAATGACCACCATTCTGATTTAGCAATTATATCAACCATGAAGAGAACTCTTCTTGTCCTCGCCTGGCTCACATTCTCATTCTTAGACATGTTACTACTTTGCAAGGAATGGCGTATAGGTATTGACGATCTTGGTCTTGAACTCAGTCTGTGACAGGCAAGTTTGGAATATAATTTCTATAGTCCCACCCAGACTGTACACCATCAGGATGGGAGGACTCTCCAAAGGAAAATGAAGGCACTATGACCCAAAGACAAGGTGTGCAGGCAAAGCAACAGATACTTAATTGTAAAAGTTGTCGAGGTCTATATCTCATAGCACAGTCTTCAAACTAGCCTATACGAGACCAAGCTGCCATAGACAGATATTTTGGCTGGTGACCATACTAACTTTGTGATTTGTAAGTATCCTGAGTTTGTCTCTGATACACATCTGAAAAATTAGATAGAAAGGATATGAGTGACACAAGTCAGATAGTTGATGGGGTTTTAGGTATTCAAACTGATGTTCTTCCTAAAATGGTAGTTGCTTCGTCCTTACTGTGCTCTAAAACTATAATCATAATTAGTATTGATTTATTCATTTCCTCCTACTATTTATGAAGTGAGGAATACAGCTTGTACATATTGGTTTCCTAAGATTCAGCTATTATCTTTCAGTACAGAAGATTAGTTTAATACTTTTGGCATGTATTCCAAGCAACAGAATATACTCTAATTAGATCTGTAAAAGCTATTACCTTGATTACCAGATATACTAATTATCTTGTCGGTCACTGATCTTATAATTATGAGGGAGGATGTTATTTTCAAATGATCTGGACTAAATTCTGTCCTTGAGTTCAGGGGCTTTAATTGAGTCCCAGCCCAGTGGATGTTTACCCTACTCTTGTATACACAGTAATTAGCTGCATTTCTTTATCCTACAGGCTTTAAAATTAAAATACTTTACCGTCACACCAAAAAGGTATGATATCCCACCTAATTCCACCACCCTAACATAATGATTTAAATTGAAATCCATAAGTAGTGAAAAAAAGGTTTATATTCCATTTTTGATTAATTAAATTAGCTTAATTTTAATCAGTACGCATTATCTGTAGCTTTTTCTTAATGTCTATCACAGTTTGCACCAAGCAAACAAGTTTTATGTTGTTGATTGAAATGGCAGTAATCTATATTTTTCCTTAAATGGGCTATATAAAGAGCTATATTTAACTCTATTGTGCTGTGTATTTGCTTTTAGAACATCACATGTGCAATCACTTCCTGCAGGTATAGGCTCTAACATTTTATCATATGCAACTTCAAGGTAGTAGTTATGTCTTTTTCATCTTTGCAACATTCACAGCTTAGGGCTATACTTCGGATTATCAGAGGCAATACATGTCTCCTACCTCCTTATAAAGCAGGAGTGATGACTGGACACTTAGAGAGAAGCTGCTGCCACGGTGCGCCTAATCTAGCCCCTCAGTCTCCCCTCCTGCTCGACGTTCTCTGCCTGTTGGCTTTTACCTGGTCACTATCAATACAGCCTGTTTCAGGAAGACCTCGTTCAAGTCGTTCTTTATGTTGAGCTAAAAATCTGATTTGCTACAACTTTTACCTATTGGTCTAATTAACCTAATATGACTCCAGTGGAAGGACATAATTCAAGTCTGAAAACTCTTCATATTACATTGTTGATGAAGAAAAGTCATGAATGTGCTTGTATTAGATTAAAAACGTGTAATATCATGAACAAGCTTCAGATGTGCATTCAGTGATCTGGACTGAAGCCCTGCTTCTGCCATCTCCCCCCAGGGTAGACTTTTTTAGTCTCAGTTTACTTATCTAGATATTAAAGCAGTAGCTCTTTTTATCTTGCAGAGATTTGTTTTAACTCATGTGTATAGTTATATAATTTTCATATGGAAAATTTCACCCTCCAAAAGTATAGTTTGTCAACTTTTGAGAACTTTAGAGCTACCATCACAGTCAAGATACAATCTTAAAAAGTTCTCTTGTGTCCTTTGAAATCAATTCCCTCTACCAACCTCTGGCCATTTTTCACAGGTTTTCACATCTGGGAGGTGAGATATGCCACTGGCCTCTAGTCAAGAGCTAGAGGCTCTGCTAAACATCCTACAATGCAGAGGACAGCACTGCTTGTCCCCCACTTGTCCCAGCAAAGAATTGTCTGATCCAAAATATCAATATCTTGAGGATGAGAAATGCTGAGATAAAAAGGTAGATAGAGAAATAGATGTGGATGTGTGTGTGCATGTGTGTTTAAGTCTTTTTCTTAGCTCTGTCTGCTGAGGGTGCCTAAAAATAATGACCCACCTACAGGCCAAATCTTGCTTTCTAAATACTCCATTAATAGGAACCTGGGCTCCTTAGAGAAATGGCTAGTTCTAGGGGAGGGACATTTTTTTGTGTGCCATAAAATAAAGTGCTCAGAGAAATAGGGATATGTCAAAAGGACACAGGAACCAACATGAAGTGGCTCACTAAGGCCAAATTTGGGACTATTTGGTCATCCAAATAATGATAGCTAAGCATTATAAGCCATTGAATAAAATAAGAATTCATGACTGCCACAAAGAAACACACACACACATATACATACATGAAGAAGGAAAAGCTCCTCTAACAGTAGAAAGCCAGCCAATGAGTGGGATGGAATTTCAAAAGTCACCATTTGTCAATCTTCATAATAATATTTGATTCAGTCAAAAATCAATTGATACTGGGGTGGCTCAGTCACTGAGCAGCCACTCTTGGTTTCAGCTCAGGTCGTGATCTAAGGGCTGTGAAATCGAGCCCCACATTGGGCTGTATGCTCAGTGCAGTCTGCTTGAGATTCTCTCTGCCTCTGCCCCTCCCCATGCTTGCGTGGGCTCTCTCTCTCAAAATAAATAAATAAAATCCTAAAAAAAATCAATTGATACTAACTAGTGGTTGAAAGTGTGAAAAGTACTAGGATATTTATAGAGCCTCAACCTGTGTTCCCACAAGATACTTATTTATTTTTTTTAAAGACCACGTGAGCAAGAGGGGAGGGGCAGAGGGAGAGAGAGAATCTCAAGCAGACTCCACGCTCAGTGGGGCTCAATCTCAAGACCCTGAGTTCATGACCTCAGGTCATGACCTGAGCAGAAATCAAGAGTTGGACATTTAACCAACTGAGCCACCCCCCCCGCCAAGATACTTATTAATTAAAAGGCCAAAAACAGTAACTTTACAGTGAGGAACTCAACAGATACTACCTGAAGCAAATGAGCAAAATTTACATCACCAACCGTGGAACAAGTTGACATCTTGTGCTTCTTTATATGTTGTACTTAAAAGAACAAAACATCACTTCTGTGATATTCTGGCCCCAAAATATGTGTGTTGAATCTAACTGTAGAGAACTATTAGACCCAATTTGAGGGGCATTCTACAAAATCACGAGACTGTACTTTTTAAAAATATCCATGAAATAAAAGAAATATTACAACTAAATATAACGCATAAACTGAGATTTTCTTTTGTTGAGATAATTGATGAAATCAAATGAGTTCTATAGATTATCTGATAATGTTTTATTGATGTTAATTTCCTGACATTGATAATTGTACTGTGACTATGTAAGACAACAGTCTTGTTTCAGGATATACACATTGAAATATTTCAGGGTATATACAATATCTTGTCTGTAATTTACTCTGAAGCAGTTCCAATACATAGATTAAGAGTTGGGGTGATAAAACAGATACGGTAAATTGTTAACATTTAGACAATATGGATGAAGGGTACATAGGAATTCTAATTCTGGATACTATTCTTAAGAACCTTTCTGTGAATCTAAATTTATATAAAAATGAACAAAGAGAGAAATCTTATTTTCTGTCTCAAAGAATCTGGGAAATGCCTCTGTTCTCTGTATGTGAAAATAAGATAACAACAAAGAAAATACTCATGCTTCCTATTCATGCTTATAAAATAAAATACATATATTATCAATATCCAATTAATGCAAAGTGGGATTTTAAAAAATAATCTCATTATAAAAGAAATATTCAAGTTATGTCTTTTCCACTTTTAATAGCATCATTAAGGAAAGACTTTATTGCTTAATATATTTTCTATTTTCTTGACTCAACACATTTATTGTTTTATTTTATTCACACCTTTCAGTGATAGATATTGACATTGGGTCAAAATCTATGGGTTTTTCTCAGAAAACTCTCGACTGTACTTTGAAAAATATATCAATTTTAGAACCAAGGAGGCAAATGGATTGCTTAGTTGTTAAATAATCTTAATGAGATGTCAACAGCAGAAAAATATTCTCAATCCTCAGCAAGGTCTTCAGGTAATGAAACATTGATTTTTTTTTTTTTTTGAACCTCTATAGCCATTTTGCTTACTGTATGGGAAGGAAATGAGAAATAGTTATTTGTTTCCAAGAGCACAATCCATTTTAGATACTTAATTTAATATTTAAAATTATTTATAATATTTTTACCTTCATTAGGTATTTGTTTAGTCTGTACCATTGCCTTTTTGAGCAAACATCCTGAGTTTATTCTCAAAGCAAGTCTCAGACCAAGACTCTGTTGTAAATCATTAGGAAGATTGCGCTTGTGGGGAAGCATCTATATTTTAGTTAGAAAATGCTTTAGGAAACCATAAACATGTTGTAAGAATGTATTGTCCTAACCCATTTATTTTTGTTTCATTCATTTAAATATTAGTACAATTGAAATTACTTTGATATTTGGGTCAAAGGTTTACAGTATTCATGCGAACTATTCAAAATCCAAGGTCTCTGTTTTCCCAACTTGAATTTGCTAGCCTCTGTTCTAAGCATTAAAACAAAACAAAATAAAAACTATCCATTATTTAGTAAATTGAAAGCATAGTAGTTATCAATTGACTGCCTGTCCATCTTGTTAAATAAGAATCAAACATCTTATTTTTGGAAAATAGCATTGTGATTCTAAGTGAGAGATGCAGATTAGCTAAAAGGAGGTATTTTCAGAATGGGAAGGAACTTCTGGTCTCTAGGGAAACATTTCCAGAGTATCTAAACTTCGGAAATTACTATTTCAGCAGAGATGGGAAGCCATGTTTTTCTCAGCAAACTCAACAAATGTGGACCGTTTTCATCTACTCTCATTTCCAACAGAAGCATTTTCCTCTATTTGAGGATGCTAAACATAGTAAATTAAGACAGGGTGTTTTGTTTTCTTTTGTTTTGTTTGTTTTGGCCTTGTTTTGGACTCCAGGAGAAGTCCCACATACATATTTTCAGCTAGTCTTTTCCCTCATTTTCACAATGAAAGGCCAATGAATCAGCTGATTATTGTTGAATAAGAACTTATTTCAAAATTCAGTGGTTTTAAACAAGAATCATTATCACCCATGTTTCTCTAGGACTTTGGGAGTTTGGCTGATCTAGGCTGGGCCTGGCTGGGCAGCTCGGTTTCAGATCACAGAAGCAGAACCTGGGGCCACACTGGTTCTCAATGTTCTTCTGTGGGTCAGCTGGGGAGGTTTTGTCCTTCCCACCTGTTGCTCATCTTCCTCACGTGGGCTAGCCAGAGCAAGCTCTTCTCATGGCAATGGAAAAAGTGGGAAAGAGTAACTGGAAAACTGTCTCTACTCATACCACATTGGCCAAACTAAGTCACGTGGTCAAGTCCAAGGTCAAGGGACAGAATTGCAAAATCACTTGACAAAGAGTATGGTTACAGGAGGGATGAAGAATTGGAACACTAATGCAGCCTGTACTAACATAAGGAAATATCTGATACACTGCTTGAGAAACTATACCTGTTGTACATATTATCTTATAGCAGTGCTTTTTGAAAACAGTGTTGGCTCACTGTTTTCAAGTTACAATTATGTCACCTTAAGAGAAAGACTAGCCTTTATAGAAATAATGAATGTCTTTTTCAGAACTAGGAGGTATCAGATTACTTGGTATCTGATATTGATTTGATGGCCAAATTTTGTGAGAGATTCAGTTTTAATACTTTTCAGAGAAAGAATCTTATAGTCCATTTGGGGCAAAGAATATCAGGAAGCAGTGAACTGGCAGGAAAACCATTAGCTCTGTATTATTGAGGCGGTGGGCAGCATGAATTCTAAGGAAGCTTTGTCTCCTTACATTTAGAACTCACAGAGCCTGGTTCTGGTGATAAGAACTGTCCTCTGTTACCACGGGAGAGAGGAATAGTCACTCCAAGTGACAAAGAAAGACAATGACAAAGTGAAATCGCTTCAGAGGGCAATAATAGTTGTGTATGCAGAAAGAATAAAATGTTTCTTTCAGGATTTAGTGATGATTTTCAGCTTTAAATATAATGCAAAATAATTTAAGTCCTGTAAACCTGCCCTTTCTTGTTTGATAAAATGTTGTCAGTGCCCAAGATGGTTTTGAACTATTAGCAAATATTTCTGAATTCTTTTTATTGCTGAGAGTTTTTAATGCTTCAGATGTCTGAATATGAACAGAATGCTTATGAGCTTGTTATAAACACCTGAAGATAGAGGGTTTACAGTGACAACACACAAGGAATCTTAACAAAGGTGCTAACATGCTGCAATGATAAACAGCATCCATTCCCAGCAGTGGTGCCGTAGTGATAGAATGAATTCACAGGATCTGATGAGGGTAACTGCTAACATGTCATCTGTCAAATCTGAGTCACAGTTACCATTATTCACAAGACATTGATTTTTCTTTTGTTGACAGAGGCATTTATCATGTTTCTTTCAGGATGGGTCTGGTTTAAGCATATATATTATATTCTGATTATACTGGAAATCAAAATCCCTGGGATCTGGGATCTAGTCTTTACTCTTCCAGTATCTACCTATGGGACCTCTGGCAAGCCCAGTTTTCAGTTCCTTATCTATCTAAGGAGAGGGTGGGAAAAGATCATTTCTTAGTTCACTCTCAGCTCTACTATTTCTCTAATTCTGTGCTGACTCAGTGTTCATGGGGCACTCCCTCTGACCTACATGGGAAATCTCCCATAGACCCTAGTGCTTCCTCAAGTAATATGTAAATCATGACAGAACTACAGTCTATAAATGGGTGATTGTGTCATGGAAATCCTATAAAATTAGTGTTTCAAACCTTTGGGGAAAACATGTACTATATTTCTGTTTATTAGAAAAATACAAGGAATTTTCTTATAGTCTTTGAGCTACAGTTTAATAAATGCAAAACACCCTCTGTAGTGACTAATCACAAGGGGAAAGACTGAAGAGTCGCTGAATTTAAAGATCAAAGGAATCCTTCCTCATTTTGGGGGGATGACAAAGGTAGTAGTTATGTATTATGACTTTTTTTGCTAGAATAGAGAAGGGTATAGTTTGTGTAACTGGTGTTTGGGGCTGGCATGAGAGAAAATGCAGGTGGTATGCCACACAATTCCAGAGAATGCAGTTCCCCCAGCCTCTAACATGAATGCCCTTTCGTTGTGCAGTGCAGAACCTGTTTAACTGAGTGTGGAGACCCTGCCAGGTAATAGCTGGAAATGGCATTTCTATGTACTTGACCTCACCAGAACCTATTGGGGTGGGGTGGAAGCCGAACTGGCTTCATAGCCGGGTAGCATGCAACTGCTGAGGTTCCTGACTTAGAAGTGTCCCCTACTTGGTTTGATGCTCTTTTGTCATGGTCTTGAAATTCTTAATAAGTTTTAAACAAGGAACCCTATATTTTCATTTTGTACTTAGTACCAAAAATTATGTAGCTGATACTGAATGGTTGTGGGAGTGGTTTAAGACTCTAATAGCAGGAATACAATTTAAGACTGTAAAAAGGGGGGCACCTGGGTGGCTCAGTAGTTAAGCGTCTGCCTTCAGCCCAGGGCCTGATCCCAGGGTTTTGGGATCGAGCCACGCTTTGGGCAACCTGCTCCACTGGGAGCCTGCGTCTTACTCTCCCACTCCCCCTGCTTGTGTTCCCTCTCTCGCTGGCTGTGTCTCTCTCTGTCAAATAAATAAATAAAATCTTTCAAAAAAAAATAAGTAAGACTGTAAAAAGGAAGAAATAATTACTTTTCAACTTCTGACATCCAAGGTAGAATTTTTACAGTAAGGCAACTGGCTCAAAAGCCAGCCAGGCTTTTTTGAGATAGTTAAATATTTTTCTACTTTCCTTTAGTATATCAAAGACCAAACCTGCAGGATTCAGATGATACAGGCCACAGATGTCAAACCAGATAAAAAATTTTCCTGTGTGATTCTTCATATTCAAAAAATATAAGTAACTGTATTTTTTACACGTGTACAAAGAAACTAAAATCCATTTTCATGGTTAGCTTGAACATTTTCCTTGATTTTTTTTCCTGAAATAACTTTAAACTGAGGACACTTAAGTCGATCATATTGAGTTGCATAATAATATATTAACATGGCCAGCTCAAATATGACCCAAAGTGAATTTTTAAACTGAAATTATTCACTTACCTTAGTCATTCAACTCACAAGAAATGGGAATACTAAGACATTTTAAAAATGGCCAACTAGTCATATTTCTGAAGAGGAGTTAGCTGTGATTGCAGTATTTGAATCATTCCAGTTGGTAACTGAGTAGTCTGTCTCTTGTATTTGGAGCAAAGGAGGGAGGGAGGAAAGGAGGAAGGGAGAATGCTGATGATAAAGTTAGGTATGTTATTGGCCCTAAACCTGTCAGTGGCATTCTAGCTCTTGTGGGCTAGATCAGCTTTTTTCAACCTCTACACTCTTGACATATTGACAGACTGGACAATTCTTTGTCGAGACAACGTGTCCTCTGCATTATGGAATGGTTAGCAGCATCCCCGGCTTCCACCCACTAGATGCCAATGGTAGGCCTACTCTTCACTTGTGATAACAAGATATGACTCTGGGTATTGCCAAATCACCCTCAGTTAGGAACAAAAGGGCTAGATTTAACTAAGGAAATCCTAAGAGGACTGCTTCTCCTTAACTATAGTCCAAAAGCAGGACAAGTAGTTGTCTTTCTTTCTTTCTCATAATCTAGTATCTTGATGTTACACCTAAAACGTTGAAGAGGTAACCCAAGGAAAGTGAATATATTCTCCTAGGACTTGAAAGAGCAGATAAACAGAGTAATAATGTATAGAATTTTGAATCACTATATTGTATACCTGAAATTAATATAACACTGTGTTAATTATACTGGAATTAAAATTTAAAAACAATAAAACAAACAGCTGACCTAGACTGGCTATCCCAGGGCTTTCCCAGAATACGTGTGCGCCCGTGCGCGTGCTTGTTGAAGGAAGGGTATGAAATAATTCCAAGCTATAGGCAGCCCTGGTCTACCTATTCCAACTTCATGGGAATACGTGACATAGTAAATGACCATGATCTTGAAGATCACTGACCCAAAAATGCACTCAGTTAATACCGTATTAGCATAAGTTTTCAGCTTTGTTAGTGATTAAATAAAAAGATCCATTCCCTACGGGGGTGTTGGTTCTGGTTAAATTGCTGTCCTTTCTTTGAAGAATGCTTGATTTAGAATATTTGGAAAGATCTGAGTACTCCCTAGACATTGGGGTTCCTTAGAACTTGAAGATATGGCCTAAAGAAAAGTGAATCTTTTTTTTCTTTCTAAGTCTTAGAACAGCCACAATTAATACTAACTGTGCTTAGTTACCCGAAAAATTTGAATTATTTGCTCCACTTTAATTCATTCAAAGTCTTCAACAACTGGCTTGCCTTTTGATTAGTAGCATTATTATTAAATTTTAGGGCCTGGCATTATTTTTTGCCCTTACTATTGGTTCTATGCTTCCCTGACATTGGGAAAATATACTGGCCAGGTCACATTTAAAAAAACCCTTCTGGCCAATATGGAGAAGAAAGGGGGTTAGTATAGATCCCTTTATGTTTTAGCATAAGGAGTTCTATAAAAATAACATTTTTCAGTGGTTTAATCCGTGAGTCGGAGATGGTTGTGTACCACTTTATGGGGGAAGAGTACATGTCTTAAATTGCCTAACCATTTGCTATGAAGTATTTGACTAGCTGCTTCCATCCTATGGAAAAAAAAATACTGTCAAAATAAATAATGCGGGTAATGCAACATAATTACTCAAATATTCCAGAACCAGATTAAGGCATGCTACGTAACAGAAATTATTTAAAATTATTATTTCAAATTATTTCAAATTATTATTTATTATATTTATTTATTTATTCGAGAGAGAGTGAACAGTTGGGGGGGGGGGCGGCAGAGGGAGAGGGAGAAACAGCTTCCCTGCTGAGCCTGATGCAGGGCTTGATCCCAGGATCCTAGGGTCATGACAGGAGCTGAAGCCAGATGCTTAACTGACTGAGCCACCCACACACCCCATAGGATAGATTATTTTTTTTAAATAAAGTTTTACTATCTAAAGGCTTGGCTAAAATTTGTTTCAAAACTACAATAAGCTTCCTTGTATGTGGAAGTTTCATTTTACATGTAAGGAAAATGCAAACAGGTAAGTGGAGAGATTTGCCTACATTTGTAAAGTGAGCTTGGAAGCTCTATTCCATGCAGATGGTGCATTTAATGACCATTCTCCATATTTATATCATCACTTTGGCCCCCCTTTCTGGAAGCAGCTTGAGAGGAGGGCATGTCAGACTTCCACCCCTTTCCACTTGATGGAACACTGAGGTACCCTTATATTTTAAGCTCTGTATATGACCATACTGCCTACCACTAGGGTCATAGAGCTGAAACATCAGAAAGCTGAGGGACTAAAAGAACTAAATTTGGCCAAAGATAACAAAATTTTTATTTTGATTAAAAATGAAAACTATCAGCATAAGTTCTTTTACTTAGTGTCTTCAGGCTGTGTTCAAAGGAAGTAAACGTTGCAAATTAGAAATCCACAGTTCCTTTACCTGTTCTGGCTTTAATAAACCATGTGGTCCTAGTAAGTCATTCTGGAGTTACCTTTATTCTTCAGTCTTGTTTCTTCTGGGAAAAATCCTAAAACGTCCCATGATCACCATCAGGATGCCCAGAAGCAATAATCTCTAGTGCTGGTGAGACTGTGGGAAAAGAGAAATTCTTATTCACTCATGGTTGGACTATATACAACCTTCTTAGAAAGTTATCTGACAGAACTAATTAAAATTAAAAATATATATGCCCATCTGAACAGCAGTTCCACTTCTAACTACTTTTTACTAGATGTAAAAATACCATTATTTAAAGACACATGTATAGGGGTGCCTGGGTGGCTCAGTTGTTAAGCGTCTGCCTTCAGCTCAGGTCATGATCCCAGCCTTCTGGGATCAAGCCCCACATCAGCTCCCTGCTCAGCGGGAAGCCTGCTTCTCCCTCTCCCACTCCCCCTGCTTGTGTTTCCTCTCTCACTGCCTCTCTCTCTGTCAAATAAATAAATAAAATATTTATTAAAAAAAGACACATGTATAAGAAATTTATTGCATGGCTTTTGACAACCAAGAACTAGAGACCAGCTCAATTATTGTCAATAACTGGATAATTGAACAGATTAGATCATTCATATTCTGAATACTATGCATCTTTTAAAGAGGATAGATATAGATCTATACACATTGACTTGGAAAGCTATCCATGATGCATTTATAAAGTGAAAAAACAGTTTACAAAATACAATACGGTATCATCCCATTTGATATTAAATCCTTATATTTATGTATGTTTTGCGTTTGTGATAAAAAAAGGAAGAATAATGAATACACCCTAAATTAGTAGTAGATAAATCAAAGAAAAAATTACTTTTTCTCAAGATTTATTACTTCTCTTTGTATATTTGCAAGAAGCATATTACTTTTTTTAAAGAAGCATATTACTTTTAATGAACAATATTTTTTCCAACATTTTATTATGAAAAGTATCAAACATACAGCAAACCTGAAATAATTTCACATTGTGCATCCGTATACATACCCTGTTAACATGGATTCTTGGATTCTACCCTGTTAACATTTACTATACTTGCTTTATCATATCTATCCATTTATCTGTTCTTCTAACCATTCCTTGTTCCATTTTATTTTCTTGATGGATTTCAAACTAAAGTGCACACATCAGTCTATTTTCTCCTAAATTCTTCACCTTGTGTAATAATGACATTTTGGGGGCATCTGGGTGGTTCATTCGGTTAAGTGTCTGCCTTCAGCTCAGGTCATGATCCCGGGGTCCTGGGATTGAACCCCACATCGGGCTCCCTGCTCTGTGGGGAGCCTGCTTCTCCTTCTCCCTCTGCCTGCCACCCCGCCCCTGTCTGGTGCTCTCTCTCTCTCTCTCTGTCTCTCTGTCAAATAAATGAATAAACTCTCTAAAAAATAATGACATTTTTATTTAAATTTAAATACATTTTAAAGAAAATTGCCATGGAGCTCTGGTGTGGCTCTACTCACTAGGCACCTTGGATCCTTCCTTCCTGCCCCTGACATAACAGATCTTCCTGGGGGTCTACAAAATAAACTGCAGTTCGGTATTGCTGTTCACAAGTAGGATCTTAGAAATATTAGAACAATGAATATTCTTTCCTATACTCTTTGGGAATCCATAGACTGTCATATCTCTTAGTAAATGTTCTTTGGAACTCAATGTAAGTTATATGTGAATCATGAAAATGTAAGCCAGAGATGTCCAAGGAGATTTCAGGCTTTTGGAAACATAGAAGTTTTATTGCTTGTGAAATAAACCAGACAGAGAAAGACAAATACTGCATGGTATCACTTATTATATTTGGAATCTTAAAAAAAAAGTCAAACTCATGGAAACAGAGAGTGGAAATGTGGTTACCAGGGGCTGGGGGTGGAGAAATAGGGAGAAATTGATAAAAAGGTACAAACTTCAGCTATAAGATGAAAAAGGTCTGAAGATCTAGCGTAAACACATAGTGACTATAGTTGTAACACCATATTGGATAATTGAAATTTGCTAAGAGAGTAGAACTTGAATGTTCTCTCTCTCACACACACACATTATACTTATATACAGTGATAGATGCATTAATTAACTAGATGGGGGAACTTTTCACAGTGTGAATGTATATCAGATCACCACAATACACACTTCAAACATCTTACAATTTTATATTCCAGTTATACCTCAATAAAGCTAAAATTAAAAAGGAAAAGAGTGTTTTGCTTGGAGTTCACTTGCCAAAAATAGAATCCATTCTATCTGAGCAGACAAGGAGTTATTATGTGATATCGTGTGACTTAGAGAACCACTGCACGGACTGAAGAAAATCCCTATGTTGAGATTCCAGGGAGCATTTCCAAATCCATGTGACAGAATTGGGCCAGGGGAGTTATAGACTCTCCCATGATCAGAAACTTCATGATACAATCAGAAACATGTCATCATGACTGTTAGGTCCAGAATGATATCTTAGCCTTTGCTAGGAATCTGCCAAAGGAGGAAATCACCTGTGGAAATAGGAAATCACTTCTATAGTTGCCTGTTCCAGAACAAGGCTGCCTTTGCCATACTCTATATGAGCAACATGGAAAGCTCTTTTCCTGAAATAAATCAGTACCACACTAAGATGATAATCTGAAATCTCACTACAAGGGACTGTAGGAAATGTTTTATGAAAAATGCTGTTGTTGACTAAAATAATCAGTTTTCTTCTTCTTGAGTACATGGCTAGACTATGTTTTTCAGTCTCCTCTGTAGTTATATGTAGCTGTGTGTCTATGTTCTTGCCTAGAGAATATAAGTGGAAACAACATATACCATAAGACAATGGTCATACCTTGTCCACATTTTCTCTCTTCATTGTTGGCTGGAATCTGACTCAGTTTCAACTATGCAGATGACAATGCCAAAGGATGTAGGGGTACATCCTGGGTTCCTGGATGACTTTGTGCAGCAAAGTCCATTTAACCACTTTGGATGATTACACAAGTGAGAAACAAACTTGAATCTTCTTTAAGTCACTGGGTTATTGTTTGGTCTTTCGATTATAACAGTCCAGTCTTACCCTATGTAGTGCATGCAGATTTTAGTTCATTAGCTTCTGTCTGCACCTGCAGTTCAGAAGTGTTGATTGGGTTTGATGGTGAGCCAGCCAATTCACAGTGCCCTCCAAAACAGGACTCCTCCCTCTTCCTCCAAAACACACCCTTACTCTCCTCTTCTTTATTTTCTATCTCTCATCGCATGCAACTAAACGCGTGCTCATGCGTACACACACACACACACACACACACACACACACACACAATCTGTCTTATTCATTGTTGAATCATTAGTGCCTAACACAGAACCTGTTATATCCTAGATGTTCAACAAATATTTGGTTGGTGAATAAATAAAAACATCCTCACAATTTGAGAAATCGTATGGGGCCAGTTTAAAATATTGTCTTTGACATACTTCAGCGGGAAGTGTGATTTGAAGCTTAGAAAGGATTTCAACATATAGAGATGGGGTAAAGAGCATTCTGGGTGGCAGAGAAGAATGCCTGAAGTATGGCAGCATGGTAGGGGTGAGGGGAGCTGTGAACTTGCCATTGTGTTTGGTGGGAAGGCTGAAGAGAAGGGGTTTAGAATTGAGGTTAGATTCTGGCTGGGTAAATTCTTGAATGCTATGCTTGGGTAATAGTAATTCTGTAAGCCAAGAAAACATCAAAGGCTTATTGTGTCTCTGTCTTTGATTTTTGCTTTAGCATTGTACTGATATACTTGGCTCTGTCTTTTAGAAAACAAAGTGCTGGCAGTGTGGAAGAGAAGATTGGAGGTGAGGGAAACAAAGGCGATTTTAACTGCCCAGGAAGGAACCATGGATGTTTAAATTAGGCAGAGGCAAAGGATAGAATTAAGGGATACTTTGGAGATAAAATTAAAAGGTGGATGACTTCTTAGATGATGAAGAGAGCAAATCTCTCGTTTCTAGATTGAGATGACAATACTATTTTGACTTAACATTGGAAATAAAAAACATAAAATGGGGGGATGAATTAAATAAAATTTCTCTTTCATACTGTTAGAGTACATTTTAAGTCATGGAACTATTAAGTAGCCAGATGGAAATATCCATTTAGAAGTCAAGAGGCAGATTAGGATACTTGTGATTTGGACTTGGAAGCCATGAGCAGGAGAGTTTAGTATTTCTCAAGATGTGATCTGAGAACTTGTGCTTCAGAGATACTCATCTTGGGGTGTTTATAAAAATGAAGATTTCTGGACCTTATCATGGAATACTTGATCAGATTCTCTGGAGGATGGGGTCCAGGAATCTGTTTCCTAACAATGTTCTTGGGTTATTTTAATGCTTTACAATTTTTGAGAGCCATGGTAAAGGTGACAACTAAAGCCTATGGTATATAGGATTATCTGGGAGAAAGTGAAGAGTGAGGAAGGAGTATGGGGCAGGACATGGATGACAACGGTACTGGATTGAGAAACTGCAGAGTTAAAAAATCTGTTCAAAAAGGAGGAAAGAGAAGAGACTCCTGAGAACGTGGAGAAGTAGCAGTGGGAAAAGAAATGTTTTAGGGAGATGAGGTTCGGGGGAGGCTCCAGGGAGAGCAACATCTGTAAAGAAGCCACCTAGAATGAGACAGAGAGGAGGATATTGGTCCCATTGAAGTGTTGGCAACCACTGACCCCTGAAGCAGCAGTTTCAGTAAACTGATGGGAGTGGAATAATATGACACCAGTAAAGCATTGAAGAAACTGAGAATTGAGAGATAGACTATGTTGATATTATTTATAACTCAATGTAACTTCTATTTCAAATTCTCATGGAAGAGAAAATGTATTAGTTGGGGATTTATCCTTGTACCTCTTTCTCCCAGCATGTGCGACCTCCACTTTGTGCTCAGGTGGGCCCAAGCAGGTCATTGCGGAGAGGTCTCTAGGTCCATCTTCAAGGACCTTCCAACCTGGCAGCTTTCTCTCTCCTCTTAAGTTGGTGCGTCTGTGGGGCAGGCATAGCCTGGAGTACATAGGTGCACCAAACGGACATTTTGTCTTGGAGTTAAGCCTCATTTTGGGGTTTACTCTTGAGCATCACACACCCATCCTGGAGTTGTATATCAGGGCTGTGGTGAGACACTTTTCAGACACCAGTCCTGAGTCCCTGCTTCTTCCCTGGGAACTCTCAATGTTTCACTTATCTGGGGTGTAATGAACAAAATAGATGAAATTGAGGAGAAAACTGCAGTTCAGAGAATTAAGCTCACTTGTACAAAATTCTGTACGTGGCTAATGAGTTGTGAGGTGATCTGACCACTCAGGCTGCCATCTTCCTATTTGGGGCAAAGCAGAATATGCCAGGGGAGAAAAACAGATGGCTATTATCTGACAATAATCGATGGCAGGGTCTTGGATAAATTAGGAGAGGATAGGATTAAGAGTATAGCTGGAGGAATTAATTAAAGACATTTTGTAAATGGGATGTAAGAAACTCAAGCAAAAGTATTTCAGGCAAAAAATTATATGGAATTAGATAATAAAGCTAACTGAATGAGCATGCAAAGTAATTAGTTAAAGAAAGGCATCTGGAAGAGGAGAGAAATAAGAGGAGCAGAGGAAGTAATAGGTAGGCTTGAGATCAACTAGAGTATGTTGGTAAAGTCAGATGATTTTTTTTCTCCTTTGCTTTACCTATATTATGTCTTTCTTAGCCACAATCCCAAATATTACACAATTCAACATGTTATATTTGTTTCTGGAAATAGCTAGGAGCTATATAAATACATCTGCCAAAGCAAATGATTCAAAGATGATCAATGTTTTCAATGGCTAACTTAGCATGTGTCTGGCTTCCCACAAAAGTCTAGATCTTATGTTTGTGATTACATATTTTGGGCCACAAAAATAACAAAAATGGCTATTTAACATAGTTTTCTACAGCAACAGGAAACAATATCCAGTAAAGTGCCACTACAAATATCTTTCATCGTGCTCTTCTCATCATGTTAAGACATGGAATAAGGCAATTTTGATGATGAAGGATTGAGGTGCATTATCCTTTTGTTTTTTGTTACTCTGGGAGGTAATCGCATCTGTATCAATGATGAGAATATCTCATTTTCCATAGAGTCTTCTCATCTGCGTTTGAAGTGTAATTTCAGTCTGTGGAATGTGTAGATGGCTGTTGATGTGATGTGCCTGGGAGGAGGCACCGAAGAAAGGCCTGCACCCCCCAAACACCTTTCCCCCTAGCCAGCTGGATTTCAGAATAACTGATTGATGTCATTTTCCAAAAGGACAAGAGACTCAGCAGCAAATAGATTTTATGATAAAATATATCCTTTTTGCCTTGTTTAAGAATCTATTATTCACTCACAGGGAAGTTGGGATACCAGGTCCTTGGATGGGAACATTATACAGCTAAATTTTCTTTGGCCTAAAAGAGAGCAACAGTACAGAATCACTCTGATCACAGAAACAGGGTTGGAAAAAAGGATCTGTGGTTGTGAGCGCTGTCATTTCGATAATGTATGTTTATGATAAAGTATGTGTGGTACAAAAGGCTATGACACTGAGCAAGCCGTTGTCCTCAGACTGATTTCTGAGGAAAATGATCTGCTCAAAGTATCCTTTAATGTGGATCAACACCAGATTGTTTTCTCTTTAACCTCTCAAAGACTGGATAGCTTAGGAGAACCAAGAGGACTTCAAATCACGTTATTTTATATATATATATATTTTTTTCAATAAGTTTAAGTATTTATTGAGCAATTACTAAGTGCCATAGTCTATGCTAGGTAGTGGAAACATAAAAACAAAAAAGCCGACATTTAAGTCTTTGAAAATTTCAGTGTTTAAAGGGAAAAGAAGGACATGCAAACCCCAAAAATAATTTTAAATATAGAATAATAAAATAAAATCTTATAAACAATAGCATAGACTACCTATACAAAATATTATGGGAGCAGAGAATAATGGGTAACTTTCCTAGGAGGGATTCAGAAAGATTCAGAGAAATTAATTTGAGTTGGGTGAGTTTAATTTTTCAAAGGAGCAGAGAGTGAAGAGTATTCTAGGAAGAGAGAGGAAAAGCTCATTAAGATAGTAATACTGCAGTGGACTGAGCTTTTGTGTTGCCCTGAAATTCATGTTAATCCCTAATGTGATGGTATTTTAAGGGGAGGCCTTTAGGAGGTAATAAGGTCATGAATGTGGAGGCCTCGTGATGGGATTAGTGCCCTTATAAGAAGAGATAGAGATAATTGCTTCCCCCCTCTCTCTGCTCTTTGCCATGTGAAGATATAACAAGAAGACCACCATTTACAAACTAGGAAGTGTCCTCACCATATTACCAGATCTATGGGTTCCTTGACCTTGGATTTCCTAACCTCTAGAACCATAAGAAATAAATGTCTGTTGTTTATGCCACTAAGCCTGGTATCTTGTTATAACAGCCTGAGCTGATTAAGATAAGTACTCACTGGGGCGCCTGGGTGGCACAGCGGCTAAGCGTCTGCCTTCGGCTCAAGGTGTGATCCCGGGCATTCTGGGATCCAGCCCCACATCAGGCTCCTCCGCTCTGAGCCTGCTTCTTCCTCTCCCACTCCCCCTGTTTGTGTTCCCTCTCTTGCTGGCTGTCTCTATCTCTGTCAAATAAATAAAATCTTAAAAAAAAAAAAAAGTACTCACTATCCCATCAGAATGGATGGCATAAATCACAGTGGTAGTTGTCACTAAGTAAGGGCTGATAGACGCCACACTCAACGGATAAATTTCACAAGGCTGGAACACAAAGTATTCTCCAGGGAGGATGGTCCAGCATTAATGGGGGCCCTAAACGTCATGAAGGCATTGAGAAATCTGGTGTGTGAGCAGCTGGAATGGGAGAAAAGATGCTGATAAAAAGATGGGAAAGGCCAATAAAAATAAATTTTGCCTTCTTAATAATTTGTCTTAGCATTGGCCATAATCAATTTTAGCCCACAAGAGCCCATGCATCCAAATCAAGATGACATTAAAAATATGGAAAGATCAAAATCAATACCCATGGCTCTAATAAAGAGCTGAACTCAGCATGTACCATAGAGGGTGTCAAGATCTAACTCCAGGCCTTTTAAATTCTGCAAAGTGATGAGCTTTGAAAGCATGTTGTGTCTGCTCCAGAATTTCAAGTAATTTTTGTGAAAAGTCAGAGCATACTCCTGGCACTCCAGTTGTGCCTAATTTCTCACAGACAGTGTTAGATTATGAAGCCATGTGTGTGTATGTGTGTATATATATATATATATACACACATATTTGCTTGCTTTGAGCTTTTTGGATGGTATCTGCCTTATAGACATGAAAGGTCATGTGGAGGTCACAGAGATTTTATCTTAGAAAAGCAGCCACTGACTCTCAGAAAACATCTCAACAGTAACACACTGTTACGGGTTGTGAGGCATCATGAAAATATGCCCCAAAATCTCTGTTTCCAAAAGTGCTATTTAGATGCCAGAAGTAATACTGCATTTCTTAGAATTAACAGAGTTGTTAGACACTTCTCTAAGATAATAGGTAGATGTGAATTTTTTTAAATTAAAAAAATCTTAACATGAGAATTTGGCTACATGTGTAGAAAGCAAATGTGGTATGAAACAGTAGTTTCATGAGAGGCAAAGAGACTTCTCAGGTAGATGGCAAGAAACAGCCTTCTTGTTCAGAGAGAAGGAGAATGAGACTATATCACAGAGTGTCCTGCTTTCTGAACAACACAATTTCTATATTCCCTGGGTAAAAAAGAGAACTTTTGACCAAGTTATCATGGAATTAATCTTAGTTTCTGATAAAGGGATGTCTTGCTTTATTGAGCACTTTGAGGAGGAGAAGGCTGTCCCCGGGCCCTAGAAGTTACACCATAAGGGCTGGGCCTCATTCTCAAATCTTTTCAACAATCCTATTCTATCTGTGAGAACACTGAGGTTCTGAGAGCTGCAGTAACTTGGCAGAGGTGGATTTGAACCCTCTGCCTGCCTTCAGTGCTCTGATCTTCTGCCCCATCTTGCTGCTTCCCTTGATGACTCACTCTTCTGCTTGGAAGCTGACCTTGTCATGTATCTTCTGTGCAGAACCCCGATGACGGCCAAGGCCCAATTCTGGGGACTGGGGAGAGAACACCTGAGAAGTGAAAGCAAACATCTCCCAGGTGCTAGAGGACTCTGGCAGGTTCTTGAGGCACACGTCAATGGGTGATGTTTCAATGCTTTACATATATCAATTTGATTCGTCTTCACCCAATCTTGTGAGGTAGGTGCTATTAGTATCACTCTCATGTTGAAGATAATTTTCCTAAGGTCACACAACAAGTATTGGTGGTGGTGGTATTTGAAACCAGGTGGTCTGACTCCAGAGCGTGTGATTTTCATCATCATGCAATACATACATGCGTATAGGCAGTGTGTTTCTATTTCCTTCACCTATAGAGTAAGAAAAGGGCCATAAAAATGGTCTACACGAAGTCTAAGGTGGATCAACTGGGTGATCATATCTTCTGTGAGTTTAATATAAGGGCTTCCAGAAGACTCTAGGGTATCAGAAGGATTTCGACAGCAAGGAGGACCTTGAATATCAGAGTGAAGAGGCTATGTTAAGTTGGGCGGGCTCCTGAAAAGACCAGCCAAGAAGCAATAGGAACATTAGCTGAAACCTCAGCAGGGGGCAACGTAGAAGATGGGTTAACAAGGACCCTTTGTATGGCTCCTAGAGGGATCTCTACGCAAAAACATAGTCCTTTCTCAAACTACATCTATATGAGACAGGCTTCTCCAGAGAAACAGAATCACTAGAAGATTTATAAAATTTTAATTTTATTTTAATATATTTATATTACATGCAGTGTAAATATATTTTATTTATATAAAGGAAATGTGTTAAGATGAATTGGCTCCCATGGTTATGGAAGCTGAGAAATCCCATTATCTGCCATCTGCAAGCTGGAGACCCAGGAAGACTGGTGGTGTAATTCAGTCTGACTTCAAAGACCTGAGAACCAGGGGAGCCAATGGTTTAAATCCTCAGTGCTGGAGAAAATGAGAGATATCCCAACTCAAGCACAGAGACAGGCAGCAAAAACAGGCTAATTCCTCTTTTTTCCACCTTTTGTTCTATTCTCATCCTTAATAGATTGGATGGTGCCCATCCACAGTGGGGAAGGCATACTACTTTACTGAGTCCAGTTTCAAATGCTTATCTCATCCAGAAACACTCTCTCACACACATCTAAAGATAATGTTTAATGTGCGTACCCTGTGGCCAGTCAAGCTGATACATAAAATAAACCATTACTACATTCTAAGCTGCCAAAAGATGAGGGCCATGTCAGAACATTCCCCATTCCCTTCTCTTTGGGCTATGTGGGTTGACTTTTCTTCTGTATAAATTTGCCAAAGACAAAAACTATGAATCTCAACCACCTGGTCACTTAAGTAGTAATTTATTTTTTATAACTAAGGAGCCCTTGTTAAAATAGGATGCCATTTATATCAAGGGGAGGTCAGGGGCCAGCTATGTCCTCAGCAGACTGTGCAGGATGCTCTGAGCGTCCCCTGCTTCCCATCACTGTTGCATTATCATTGCTGCTCTGACATCTAAATTGCAACCAGCAGAGGGATATCATTGACAGGAGCTCTGGTGGTGAGAACCCAAACTGCAGAGACTCCAACTCAGTTCTTCACTTCATGGTTCCATTTTCTTTGGAGTTAACTCAAAATGACTTCTGTCTACTTATCCATTGGTCAGTGTAAGAACGGGATAATATGCATTATCGTAATACTAAAAAGCAAGGATGGAGGCCAGGCCTGCTCTCTTCTGAACTGAAGTCAGCATGGAAATCCAGGGGCTGGCTGCAGTTGCTGTTTTATCAGTTGCTGTCACAAGCAGACGTGTGAGGGAGCAGGAAGTAAAGGTTACATGAATTATTCAATGACTGGAGGACTTAGGAGAACATTACAACTGTTAGCTTTATCATTTTCATTGATAATCTTCCCAATATCATGAGACTGATAATTAGGGTTGATTTTTTGTTTATAAAGACTATTTGCTAGGGCAAGGGTTATAGAATGAAAATACCCCTGCAGGCACTGAAAATGGCAAATTGCAAAATAGTGAGGCTGTGAGCATGCCAGGAATTTAAAATGTTCCTTATAGACTACTACTAAAAAGTGAGGAACTGAAGACATAGAGGCAAATTAAGAGCTTGCGCCAGTAAATAACGGCTCATACAGGGATGACAACTGTGAGCATGGAAAGCAAGAAGCAAATGTGAAGACGCTCACTGAGGCAGAGCGGACAAGATTCGTCAAATGGTATAACATGGCAAATGAAAGAATTAAAGGATGCAAAGATGTTTCTAAATGTTGAGCCAGGGGAAGGTGATAATTTTGATATGAAGTAAACGCCAAAGAAGGAGCAAATTGAGATGAGAGCGTGCTGACACCAGAATGAGACAGATTAAGTTCAAGGTCATGAGGAGAAATCCTGGGACAAATGCCTAGAATGGGTAGCTGGCAGTGTGACTCTAGACTTGAGAAGGAGAGTCTCTCTGTAAAGAAAGTAGAGAGCTTTGGAGAAAACATGAGAAAAGACTGGAATTGACCTAGCAGTTTAATCTAGATCATTTGATGCCACAATATTAAAGAGGAAAGGACAATTGAAGCAAGAGGGCAATAACCTCCAATCTTGTAGACAGAGAAGGGGATTTGAGGGATAGAAAATTTTGCTGGATTTGATCACAATAAAAGAGGTATCTGTGTGGAGCAGAAACCAGACTAAAGGGGGTTAAGGAGTAAAACCAAGGCCTCGGGGGTCACAGGTTTAGACTAATTTTCAGTATTTTGACAGTGAAGGAAAAGAGAGTGCTATGGTGATTGCCTGGCGGGCCAGTCCTACAGAGAGAAAGATTTTAGACAAATTTCTAAACATAAGAGGATGAGACTATAGAGATGAAAAAATAAGAACATTCGAAATGTACTCGAAGAGAGAATTATTCATAAAAATTGCTTTAGAATTGGCATTAAAGCAGTAAGATGAAGACCAATATTTACAATTAGGGTAGAGATGAATCTTCCTCTGAGTCAAGAGACATGGGATAAAAATGATGGAAGGTACAAAAGAGTTGGCAGATGAGAAAGGTAATATGAAGAAGTTTGCACTGAACTGTCTCAATCATATCAGTAATAATAGGAATCAAAACCATTTTTCATAGTAAAAAATGCATTTCACACTTTGCAGTAAAGATGGGTGAATACTTGTCTTAACCACATCTTTTATTTTCTGTATACTGATGCTTTGATATCAGGGCCTTGCTGACCCTTAAAGGGACTGCCTTTCCCAGGGTTAGCTAATTCCTAATAAAAATATTCCTAGACAGAGATAGAGAAAGCCTCGCTGGCTTTTGCAAACCAGCCAATCCAGAGCCCGTGCCTCAGCTATCTTCTTTATCAGACTCTCATCCCCCCACCCTAAGCACCCCAGGGGCAGATACCAGACAACTAGGAATAGCGCCTATATCTGAGAGCCCACTGAAATTATTCAGACTAGCTCATCTGAAGCCTGTTCACTCTGCCTCACCCATACCTTCCTGTGGAAACCACCAAAAAGATCCCTACTCACAATTTATCCCTCTCCCTCTGCCTCCTGACTGACTCTGGTCTCTCCTCCCTTTCCATGTGGTGTTAGGTGCCCCTCCACTGTGATCAACAAACCAGCTTTCCATGGAAATCGTCAATTGATCTCTCAGCCTTACCATACCTAAATCATAAAACCAGTTAAAAAAATACATTGAAGGGGCATCTGGGTGGCTCAGTTGGTTAAGCATCTGACTCTTGATTTCAACTCAGGTCATGATCTCAGGCTCTGCCATGGGTGTGGAGCCTGCTTAAGATTCTCTCTCTCCCTCTCCCTCTCTCCCAGCCCCACCTAGGAATGCGCTCTCTAAAATCAAAACAAAACAAAACCTTGTAATTATGTACATTCTGCTAATATTTGATACACTTAATTTATGAAGCAAGTAGGTTTAAATAGTGGCTTGCAAAATGATAAGGAATAATTGTTCCCCAATTTGGTTTTTAAGAATTATTTTATATCATTGTGGACATCTGTTTGTTCAAACAGTCATAAATAACATCAATTTGAGATAAATATGTATTTTTAAATGCAGGAGTTATAGCATGTGCCCAATCAGAAAATATCCATGTAATCCATGTGTCATAGTTCTAAGATTTGCAAAGAGAGTAGTTGGACTAATGGTAACAAGGAAGCTAGATGTGACTTTCTACATAAAATAGGACTTCATCTCCACCAAACCCCCTGTGTATAGAGTCAACAATTGAGTGAGGAGGCCATCAGTGGGCCTCTCAAATTACAGCAACATCCTTTCTGTCCACTTCCATTTGCTCTTAATTCAAGGCACCAGCCCCATTTTGAAAGCTATTTTCTTTTTGATGGATTGAAACACAAACTTGTTTCACACTGATTTTGAATAAGGGTCTAGGGATGTCATTTTTCTGTTACATCTGATGTCATCAACTCGTTGTCTTACACAGACCTGAACTAGCAGTGTAAGCTGTAAGCGCTCAGTAAGTGATGAGCTTTAGACTGAACTGAACCATTGCTTACTGTTCTGCAAATGGTTACAGTGGTGATGTGGCCAAGCCATCTACACAATCAGCCTGTTATATTACATTACGTGTATTCCCTGTCTCCTCTGAGCAGCTCTGTCATAATGAATGGAGACTTTTATAAATTATATAATTACTGGTTACTTTACAATATTGTACCAATGACACAAAAGGTTACTCCCAAAGTTCCAATCGGAAGGTTAATGGTTAGCAGGTGACTCAGCTTGTAGCAGTGCTGTGTTTTGAGGCTGCTGCATCTGAACTTTCCACTTCAGCTTCACTCATGATTTTTACAATTCTGATTATTCTGATATTGCTTAATAGGTTTGCTATTTTACTCACCTAAATGTTCTAAGGGATGGATGCCATGGAGCAATCACTTTAGAAAACAAGCAAAAGCACTGAGAGAAAAAATATCTTTGGCTTTCATTTTCCAGTATCAACGTCATGCTTTAATTTCCATTGTTTATAAAAACAATGTCTCATCTACATAAATCCAATAAATGTGAATATCGAAAAGAAAGCTTTGTAAAGGCTGCTGAGAAAGTATTTGATGCTATAGTTGTGTTGAATATTTACCATTTCAAAAAGAAAAAAATATGACTTATTTAAGATATATTTTTTAGTTGAACTTACATGCTGAGTTAATAAGATTTCTTGTGTAACTCATTAAGCAAATTTTAGTGAAGTGTTCAGTTAGGCTTTTGGAAAAGACTATCATTATAAGTGTCCATTATTTCTGTGATTTCTGAAATCTTCTTCCTACACTTGTAAACTACATGAAAATCACATGGCTAAGTAATATTTTTTTCCCAAGTTATTTATCTTCTGTTGTGGAAATTCTACAAAAACTTTATGGGTTGAAATTGTAGCTGATTTACCTGGCAATGCCTCCTGCTCTGAGCATCAACATTATTCCAAAGCTAAGCATGACGATCTCAACGTCCTTGTGAAAGCTGTCATGTATTTCCATTTAGCACAATGTTTTACTTAGTATCTAGAAAAGCCTTTAGTCATTCAAGAAAATTTAAAACATGAGCTGAATAATTAAGACTTAATTTTATTCCTGCCTAGGGTGTTTATCTGAAGAAGATGGATTTTCCTTTGGTTTGGTGATGTGTCAGTCTCCAGAAATATAAGTGTAAACATGCAAAGAAAAATAGAATATATTTGGCATTTAAACTCATTTATTATTAACTCACTCATTAACCATTTTTTTTTAACCAATAGAGACAATAACACCAGGGTGACAGTCTGGGTGCTATTGTTTATGGGTCAAAAGAATCCTTAAGAAATAAGGTCAAACTAACACACCCATAGACTACTTATTCTGGAACAGCATTAGAACTGAGAAAAGAGAGTAGGGAATCTTAGGGGAGGCACGGGAAGAGTGACATCCTGGGCCTTTGGAAGTACCTTATTTCTTTCAGACTATAAGGATCAATGTAGGAAAAAGCACTTTCTCTTTCAGTAAGCAATTCCCTAAGTCAGGGGTTACAAACTTCCTGTAATGGACCAGATGGTGGATATGTTGCGTTCAGTGAGCCGTAGTCTCTCTTGTCACTGCACAACTCCACCGTTGCAGAGTGAAAGCAGCCAGAGATAATACAGAGAGAGTGGTATGACTCTCTTCCAATAAAACTTTATTTTTAGACCCTGAAATTTAGATTTCATGTGCCACAAATATTACTTTTTAAATTTTTCTTTCAATCACTTAAAAATATAAAAACTATTTTTAGCTTACTGGCTATTAAAAAAAAAGTGGGGGGAGGACTGGATTTGACCCTTGGGCTGTAGTTGTATGACCCCTGTCCTCAATAATAATCTTATTTTTAAAACCTCCAAATACAGGTACACACATATACATATATGTATTTACACATTCTAAGATTATGTTTTTGTCAAGAGATTCAATCCTAATGACAGGTCTGTTTTAATTAAACACACTCCTGTGAACATGGCAGATGTTGGAAGGCAGATGAGGAGCCATGGATTAAACTAGTGTTCAGCAGTGCCCTCAAGCCCTTCCTGCGTTTCTGTGTGTCATGCATAAGATTTATTTGTAGTCTCATTTGCAACTTTTTAATTCACTAAGGCACGTGCTACAGTTCCACAACCTTTTTACTTCTCCCTCGCTCCCTTTCCAGAGCCTCTTTCTTTCCCTATTTATGTCTTATTTAGGCTTCACAGGACAAAAGGATTTTGATATGATGCAACACAGCAAGAGAGAAAATGGCAGAGAGAAGGGAACTACTGCAGCCAGAAAAGTGATAGATGAAATAGGTGAGAGACAAGCACAAGAGGGAGGTGGTTTTCATCCCATCAGGAAAGGATGTGTGAAGAGAGGTGGATCACTCTGTTCCTCCCACTTTTCTTTGGGCTTCTCCTCCTCTTCTCCCCATTTCTCTTGTCTCACCACCAAAGGCGCAGTTGCCCATTTCTTGCCTGCACTTGATTTCCTACTCATCTCTGAACGTCTTACCAGACTCTTTCATTTCTGCTTCCTCCTTTTGTTTCCTAGCACAACCCTCAGGCTCATCCCCTGTAGTGAAAGTATCACTACAGCTTGCCTTTCACCTTGCCCTGCTTCCAGTCACTGCAAGCAGCCACTGCAGGCGGCTACCCCCCTCCCGCAGCCTCCGCAGATGTGCTCTGCAGAGCAGCATGGGCACCCTGGATCCCAGCCTGCCTCCCACTTAGGGAGAATCATCCCCCAACCCCTGTGTGCATTTGCAATTTGCAGAAAGAAATAGTACCCCCAGGCTGATGCATTTACAAGGCGGAGCTCTATTCTGTCTCTATTCTGTTTCCCCTAATATGTTTTTTAAATGTAGAATTTAGCTTTTATCACCTTTTCCCACATACTTTACTGACTGTCTGAGTATTGGTGAACTTGCATGCATTTGTGGTACGGCTTTCCAACTCAAATTCATGGGTTCAGTTATACTATTTTTTTAAATAAAGGGACTCACTAATGAGAATTAAAATTTATTTTATTGTAAAAATTATTAAGCCTCAAGTAAACATACGTTGTTCACTCAAAAATTTGGAGCATGAATGTGAGCAAACGAAAGTGAAAAATCACAGCAAGCTCTACTTCTCAGACATAGCCACTTAACATTTTGGCATATAATCTCCTGGAGTTCTGTATAACCCTAAACATGGATAGGTTTATACATGTGTATCAGTCACAATTTCATCAGAGAAGGAAAACTACTTGGAAATATACATAAAATAAGGGATTTGACCTTTCTCAATCATGACAGCTGGTTAAATACTCTCTCTATGCTGCTGCTTTTGTGTCTGGTGCTGGAGTCTGAAGACCTTTATCAAGCTAGTTAGAATCTCTGAACCTCCATTTTTTCATTTGTAAAATGGAAATAATACTTACCTAATAGAGTTATTCAATATTAATATCATTAAATGAAATGATAGAGTGATGTATTTCATCATAGTTCCTTGTTTGCAGAAAGAGCTCAGTAAATTTTATAAATGATTATTATTAATAATTGTTATTAATCATTATGCTTATTGCATTTTCCATCACTAACACTAGCTATGGACAAGTAGTGTGGCTTTACTAATGCTCAGTTTCATCACCTGTAAAATGGAGCCATTAATTACTTCAGAGTACTATTGTGAGAACTAAATGAGAAAATAAATCTAAAAATACCAGAGACAAAGTCTTGCATGAAGAGAGCACTCAGTGAACATCTCTGATTCTCCTAATGCTAAGACTGTGTTAGCATTCGTTAGTAGTACTGCCATGTCCTTACTGCATGTGGAGCTCTTGTCATTTACACCCTTGGAATTTCACCTGCATGGTGAAATAGCTCAGCTTTTCTATACTTGAAAAATGTTTATCCTGCTCAGTATAGGATTTTATATTTATCCTTGTTCTCTTTCATTGCAATTATTCTTTTTTTTTTTTAAAGATTTTATTTATTTATTTGACAGAGATAGAGACAGCCAGCGAGAGAGGGAACAGAAGTAGGGGGAATGGGAGAGGAAGAAGCAGGCTCACAGCGGAGGAGCCTGATGTGGGGCTGGATTGCATAACGCCGGGATCACACCCTGAGCCGAAGGCTGACGCTTATCCGCTGTGCCACCCAGGCGCCCCTGCAATTACTTTCTATCCCATACCTCACAATGCCCAGATTTCTTTCAAACTTGATTCTGGGTCCAACATATTTTTCTTCTTTAGTTTTCCATGCTTCCTGCCAATTGATCTAAGATATTAGGCTGAGTCTTGTAATATTGCTGTTTTTGTAGGTTAAAAATGGTTACACATTGGCAGTTGGATATGGTTCAACCGAATATTTTACAAAGTTGAATAGAACCAAAAACGTGAGTGTGAACTAACTCTTTATTAGTAGTTTTTACCTTTTTTGGGTCATGAATCTCTGAGAATCTTACAAAAGCTACTTATTTCCTTTCCGAAAACACACACACACACACACACACACACACACACACACACACCATCATACTGTCTTTTTATTGCATTGGATATTCATTTCCTTCATGGAAACAGAATACAAAACTAATTTTCTTTAAAAAAAAAAAGGCCTCTTTTATTCTCAACTTTAATGTGAAAAATGTTATGTGCTTTAAAAATTATAGCAATATAAATTGTGTTAAAACTAAAATATAAACTTAAATCATATGTAACTTTGAATTTCAATGAGAAAAATTTTTGGTTTGAATAAGAAGTAAACATTGTGGAAAGAACTAACATAACTGTGAAAATCATCTTTTGACAATCATTTCTGAGTTTTCATTTCTTTGTCTACAAATGCTGGAATCTCTGACTGACAAATGTGTGGCATAGCAAAAGAGTGGAATCAGAACTCCCATTACTGGTTTTGCTAGATGAGAGTAGATTTGTTTCAATGAGTAACAGAATTTCCAAGGTCTTCAGCTGGGATTTATATCATATCATGTCCTTTGCTCTCAAGTCAAGGAGATGAAATTTCATAAGGCCTGCAAGTCAGCAAAATAAGGATTATGAATCCACATTTCATTTTTAGGTTATCTGAGGGAAAATAAGCTTCTAAAAAAATTCTTTGGTGTTTCCAAGTGTCTGTAGGTTTTAGTTTGCTTAAAAATTTAGAAGGCTTTTTTGCTTTTGATTTGGGCCTACAGAATCACTTCCTCCAACAAAGGGAAGTTTTCAGAGTTGTCTCTTTCCAGTCTTTTGTTCCAAAATGTCTCTTTAGCCAAAATGTCTCCTACTTTTTAAACAGTATTTATAATGCCGACCATAGGGCCTTAATGGAAAGGTTTACATTATTCCAGGGGCTGAAAATATCGTCAAGTGAGCCAATTCAGAAAGACATGCTCTGTGCCAAATGGTTTTATGAGTGGATTTCTTCTATCAAATAAAAAGAGTGATGAAGGTTGCGGAATCTGTCCCAAGTTAATCAAGTTCATATTAAAAACCCTTTCTTCTATATCATATGAAAGAATCTATATTCTGCTCCTCTATCTTGGCAAAACTTTTTGGCAAAGTGATTCACTTTCCTGGCAGTAGCCGAATATTTTAGGCTGTAGACCAAGTCTATTACATTAATGCATCCTGATGTGCAACCCTAGGTTCATAATTATGGGTGGAATTTATTTCCTTGCTCCTTTTTTTAATCAACTAACTTGATAAATATTGCCCAAAGACTCTCAAGGACAAGTATCATGCAGAGGTAATATTTATTTGCCCGTATTTTGTTACTTCTCATAGAGAGAGATGAGCATGACTCACCTTCTCAGGACAAGAGGATAACGTAATTATTATATATCTTATTGTAGTACTTGAAAAATGAACAGCAATATGCATGTTCCAAATAAAATCTTTAATTGATAAAACGTATCATATTTCCTTATTAATAACAAGTTAGTTTGCAAATGATGTATTAACTGTCTTATTATTATAAACTATCATGATTATTGGTTAAAATATAACAACTTTGTTCAAAATTTGTCCTTTAAATTTCCACAATAAATGGCACTTAGCCAATCCCCCTGTTGGCTTAGCCTTCACTAAAATAGTTCTTCTTCCATTCTGTATTGAGTTTTATTTATGACCCTAACTTACATTGTGGTTGTATGTCTTATTCCAAATTCTTACCCATAGGCCAAGCTAATCTTAATATGGTTATTATTTCCATCTGGTTTTTATCTTTATTGGACATCTCCCATTGTAGAATTTATCCTCTTCTCAGGCTTCTTCCTCCTACTCATTTAAATGTATTATTACCTTCCTTCTAACCCAAAAACGGCATTGATCAAGGCTTCCATCTGGCCAACTGTCTGTAGTACACTTTCACAAGGTGGTCTGTACATGAATCTCCATTCTTAAGTTCAGAGATATTCTTGAAATTGCATTTGGTGTATAGTACTCTTAATTATTCCCCTATTAGTAGATCTGTTTCTGTCTAAAAATGATTTTCTCCCATTCTGCATTCTTACCCATGAATGCCTACTATAAAATGTGAGCATTAAAAAGACCATATTTACTTGTTAGAATCTAAAATTTAATTTTAATTGTTTAAAACATTTTTCCATTGGTAGCTTATAAAAATTAGAGAAAATGAGCATTTCTTATTTTCTGTTACTATGAATCTCCAGTATAATCATTTTTATTTATATATCATTCCTATTGCCCGCCATAATATTTCCTTTTCCCCACTGTCCTGAAAATATTACTTTAAAGCTTTCTTAATCAAGTTAGTGCATTTCCTGGAATCACAATTCCCTTGGAATTTTTAAAATGTTCTTTGTCCCTTTTCAGTGGACCAAATTTAATTATAGTAAGACTATCACTTTCAAAAGTTTTAAGTCATGGAATCCTTATTTCCTTTAAAGGAAATCTCACTCAGAGCCCTTATATATAGAATATATAAAAGTGAAGTTCTAGTTGGAGGGCGTATGTGTGTGGGGAAGTGTGGGGAGGGAGGCCTTCTGTAGGTATCACCTCTGTGGCTCCCGATCCCTTGCAGAACACAGCTTGAAAACCAGTTTTGCAAGCCATGGTTACGTTAAGCAAAATCTTTATTTATGGCAATTACTTTCTTCTGTAAATATTTACTGAGCACCTACACATTGGCAAAGCACTGTACTATGCATTACTTATTAAATGCTCTCACTTCCAAAGTGATACCTTTCTATCAAGAGTGAGTGAAAACAGAATCTACATCCTCAAGTATCTCAAAAATCACCAGGGATCTGTTCTGGGCAGCTTCTGGTGACTACATTCTTTCCAATATAAATAAGCACACCTGAAAACCAGTTTTTCTCTTTTAGAAGATTTTGGATCTGAACCATCAAGTTCAAATTCCATTGATCTGGGGACATGGCACAAAATGTAGTGAATATAACTGTCACAGAGAGAAGCTCAGGTTCTCTAGGTGTATTTCCTTCAGTGACTCAGACCCTGAATGAGAGGATTCGGTGTGCCCTGTAAACACTGCATGTCCTGTCTCTGTTCATTATTCTCTTGTCCATCTGGTCCACTCTCAGTGGGCTGCTGGTGCACTCTTCTTTGTTTAGTACATTTCTGTCTTTCAAATCTTCAGCCAAGTCAGCCAAAAATCATTGTTTCCTCTTCTGTGCCACAAATCACATATCTACTTTAAAATCACACATTAGTCCTTTTACTACAGTCATTTTTGTATGTTTTACACCTGTCTTCCTACAAGATGATAAATGTCCCAGGGACAGAATGCACTCCCTCTAGGACCTAACTGCAATAATCAAGTTACATAGGGACCTTGTTTATTTATTTTAACTAAAGAAATTGGGGGAAATTATAAACAGGTGCACAGAAAGAAGAGAAATAAGGCCAATGTAGGTATCATGTTTAAGACTTCTGGATGAAATAGTGTGGCTCAATAATAGGGAGAACTATTTCCTTTCTACCAAACTGCCAACATACTCTAAGCACCTCAAGGATGACAAAGTTTGGGACCATTGGTAGCAGAGTCTCAGCATAGCACTGACATTCTCCTTGCAGGCACAAACCATGGCAGAGTTTAGGCATGCCAGAATCCCAGGAGGAAAGGATAGTGACCAAGAAGAGTTAGAACAGGGTGGGAAGAATGTGGAAAATACCACATGGCCCACTGGTGACTGTGGCTGATGGACCAGTTCACGAACACATAGGAAAACCTGCTAGAGCTGATGGAGCAGATGGAGAAGAATTGGCAGGAGATCCCAGACCCTGGTTAGCAGGTGTGAACTTTGTACTCATGATTAATTTGCCCTACATCCAAAAACTGGTGAGGTCCAGAAATATTTGGATTACATTTGTTTTACAGAAAATGCAAAGCCTTTTAATTTATGATTATTAAAAGACTTTTAAATGCAAACATCCATTAAGACTAAGGTATAGATGACCAACGTAATTGTATATGCACACTATGTGTGTATTACCTGTATGTATGTCTGTATGTCTTTCCTCAAGAAGAGATTTTGCTAAGAGAGCAAAACTGGCTAGCCAAAATTGAAAGAAGACATAGAGAAGAGAAACAGTGAATTTTCTGGGGACTCTAAAGAAAGCAAATGAATCTTGTTTTTCAGTTTTGACTGTGATTGTCTGTCTTGTGAGCAATTTATTTAATATAAACTTAGCACTTCGCCAAACTCTCTACAAAATACAGATTGGCCTGAAGGAAGAAAACATGCTTCAGCCCCCAAATTGAAAGTAGTTGTTCTAAAACTATAAAAATAGTGAGTCTATAAGGATGACTGTAAGCAAATGTCTCTGAAAAAAAGTGTAAAGCCCACAAAAATTCTAATTTCCTTTTATCACTGGAACACTCCCTTTTGGTTTGTAGATTGTCAGCTTTAGACAGGCAGGTGGACTTGGAGAAACAGCGTACATCGATTTTCCGTTTTTCTAAGTGCAAGTATTTGGAAGCTAGTAATATCTGAATCATCCCTAAACCATCTTCCACCCAATAATTTTTTGGATCAAGTTAAGCCAGTGTCTGCAATCCACTGCCATTTAAGTTATTTCTGGCCCTGAAGTTTTATTGAACTATGCAAATCATCTTGCATTTCATAATGAAACATCAACTTATTATTGCTGTATTCTTCTCTTTGATTCATTTTTGGACACATTTGGAAGGGACTGACTTAAATCAGTGTTATCTATGCTCTTAGGTGACTTTTCTGACAAAATATAATCATGGAAAGACGTCTGAGCCAATAAAACCATCTGGGGCATTCATGTTTTTAAGACTCAAAATCTTTTAGATTTCTGGATTGTGCCAATAAATTTCAAACCATTTGAATTGAACCAGGTAAAAAATGGCCTGTATCTAGGTCACTTTTTTTTAATATTTATTTTAAGCTACAAATATTTGGATTGGGATATTCTTCCCTGAAGTAATCTTATTTATAGCTGCACAGCATATGCTATTCGCACAATTAAAGCTGATGTTATTTAAACCCCAAGGGAATAAATAACAACATAAATGTATACTAGTAATTTTTAGTGGTATTCGCATTCTCGTGGTCAGCAGTTCTTCTTGGGAGTTCCTTGTTGCTGGGGCCCCAGAGGGTAAAACTTCTTCCTCATTCCAAGTACTCACTTGAGTTCAAGGTGGTGCATGGAGATACAGATGAAAGGGTTTGAGCATTCGTCATCTTCAAGGAACCAATTAAGTTTGTGTGCTTAATACTCAGGTAATAGGATACTTACAGCAAGTATTACTGGATGCTGACCAGACAGCCACTCCTCATTTCTTTCTTGCTGGTACAGTCCCAGTTCTGTTTGTGCTCCATCATTTACTCAGAAATTAGGCCACAGGCTAAGAATTTTAAATTAGACCTTATTGTTTCCTAAGAATTCATTGTGGGAAGGATGAAGGGAAATGTTAAACCAGCCAGTAGCCAGGCGTTCGTCAAGTCCCACTTCTTTAAGAGATCAAAATTACAGACTTTCTTCTGTACACTGGTACAAGCTAAGACCTCCACTAAGAATTGTCTTGTGGCCAGGGGTGCCTGGGTGGCTCAGTTGGTCAAATGTCTAACTCTTGATTTCAGCTCAGGTCATGATCTCAGAGTCCTGACATTGAGCCCTGCATTGGGCTCCATGCCCAATGAAGAGTCTGCTTGTCCCTCTCCCTCTGCTTCTTCCCTTGCTCATTCCCTCTCCCTCTCTTTCTCAGATAGATAGATAAATAAATAAACAAATTAATTAATTAATTAATTTTAAAAAAGGAATTGCCTTGTGGCCAATTCCAGGGAAGATTTTTGTGGCACTCAAGTAGAAGAAAGCAGAAATCCATGGCAGGATAAGTGAGTTCAGATCCTATAGTGGTAATTAAGGAAATCTAAAAAATAGTATTTAAATATCATGATTAGAAGAATGTGACAGGAGTCGGCCTACATTTGGCCCAGTAAGATATCAAGAATCAATTATTTTGTTGAGATTTGAACTTTGCTTCTTCAATTATCAACCTGTAGTGATAGCTTATTATGGAGGGTCTGATTTTTTGCTGATAGGGGTTGACAGAAAAACTCTGACTTCTGCTATTGAAGAGAAGCCTTTCTCTCCTTTTGCTCTGCGTTGTTGTATGTGCATGGCGTACGTGTGACCCTGAGATCAGCTGGCCTTTGACACAGTGGCAATTCTGAGGATGAGAGAACAGCAATGGAGAGAGTCCCAATTGTTGATGATGTCACAGGGCTGATGAATTAATCAGGACTAGAGCACTCTGCCTCAGGACTTCTTGCTTTAGGGGGTAATAAACATTCCTTAATTGCTTAGGCCAGTGTGAGTTGAGACTTTTCTTATTTACAGTCAGAAACTCTCTCACCAATACATTGTTTCATCCAAATTTCTTTGTTTAGTGGAAATAATATCTGCTATATGTAATGTCTGGTATGTAGAAAATATGGATCAAATGAGACTAAACATTCCAGGTACAGAAATTATTTTCTGAAGTAGTGGGTTGGGTATATGGGATTGTAAGGAAGGAAACATGTACAGCAAGTCAGTGCTGCCTTTATAGTAGACAAACGTTTCCAGGCATGTACGGTTTAGGATGTTAATATGCACCAACAGCCTAGATTCCAGAGATTCCAGCATCAGTTCAACAGACTTAGTAAATAATGCTTTAAATACACAGTTACATTTCTTTGTGAAAAAACTGCTTAGAGCCTAGACTTTGCTTATATATCCTTTGAATTTCCAAGAGGAAGTATAATATGCTCCATTTCCCCATTTATAAGTCAGAATCTTTTATTTTTAAAATATGTAGGAAGATAAAACTATTAGTTTCCTTCAGTGAAGAGAATGGAAATTATCTAAAGGCACAACATCTGTACCCACTGAAATTACTGAAATGTACATTAAAAGGATCACCCTGTTTCCTGCTCCAATTTCTTCTTTGGTCCTATGTATTGAGAAAGGAGGTTTCTAAGAGAAGGAATATGTATGTCTTATTCAAAATGCAGAAAATGGGAAAAATCAGGATGGCTTTTGAGAAAATCCAGTCTCAGAATACAAAAGAAAAGCTAGAATCTAACTAGCTTCAGCTTAATTGGAAACAGGACTCGTGAGAACTTGGTGAGGTTCTGGAATTTAAGACATCCTCATGTCTGTCCTCTTTGTTTTCTTCAAAGCAAAGTTAGTGATGTGGGGATGCTGAAATACTATGGCAGTTTTAAGAAAGGCAGAAACCAAGGGACAGGGAATGTGGGAGCAGCTTTGAGAATGGCAGAAGAACAGGACAAAAGTAGGAAAACAGGTGGATTCCATCTGAGGAGTTGCCAAGGTGCTTCTCAGAAGAAAAGGCTATGTACTTCCTGGAAGAGCAGGCATGATGTGATTTCTGGGCTTATCAGTTTTGATACAAGAGAAGATGAGAGAGAGAAAACTAGATGTCTGGGAAAACAGTAGGGACCTAGAAGCTCTGTGCCCATACCGTTCATCAAGAGCGATCAGGAAAGGCTATAGAAAGCTGCATCAGCAAGAGAAGGGCCAATTTGTGACACAGTCAAATGAAACAACCCAGGTCTGTCTGGATGGAAGAGTGGACTTTCTAAGACCTTGGCGTCTCAAAGCAGTTCTGTTGCTAATAATTGTGTGACGACGTTGGGGGTAAATCTTTATCCTTTCTGGGTCTTAGACTCTTAGACATGAAGTCTCCAGAATTTTTGCCAACACTTAATGGTCTATGATACCCCCACTTTCCTTAAAACAGACGTTGGCAAGAGAATTATGAGGAAAAAATAAAAACAAAGACAAATGGCTATGGGAACACAATTACAAAAATTATCCTGGAGACAGAAAGATTTCTTAAGTGTCTGTGCAGACTAAGATTATACTTTAATGACAGAAGCAAGAAATAATTTTGAGCTGCTGAATGCTTGATGAAATAATTTGGGGCTGCACAAAAGCACTTCACTTTAGGGTAGATCAGAAGTTTCCATATACGTGTGTATGTGTCTTTGTTTGGACAAGGCAAACTTATAATTTCAAGATGTCCTCCCATTTACCTCCTGGTTCTTATTATGGAGATAAAAAATGGGAGAGATTGGTCAAGGCTAGGGAAAGGGAAGAAAATCAACTAATATATATGCCTCTTTGACATATGACACAGCTTTAAATATTGGTCTGTGACTGAACCAGGAATTGAAAGGGTGGACGGAAGAATGTCAAATCACTCCATTTGTCTGAAAAAAGGAGGAAAATGTGAGTGCAGGGCAGAGGTCCCTGCTGTGGCCTTCCTTGCAACCTCCTCTGTTGCTCTCATTGAGTTTTCAATAGAGATTTCATTTTTTTAAATTGTGGTAAGAACATTTAACATGAGATGTATCCTCAACAAATTATTAAGTATACTCGACAGTACTGTTGACAATAGGCATGATGCTGTTCAGCAGATCTCTGGACTTTTTCATCTTATGTACCTGAAACTTAATACCTCTTGATTAACAAGTCCCAATATGCCCTTCCACCCAGCCCCTGGTAACCACCATTCCACTCTGCTTCTATAGGGTGTTTATTTTGGGGGGGAGGGAGTGGTGTTAAACTTTAAATTGCTTCAATTTTCTCTTCCCTAGACACTCTTACTTACAGGAGACAATACATTCATTTGGGGCTAGGTTTAAGGCCACTTGCTGCTGGATGATTCCTTACTGGGACAGGCCCCTTAAAGCCTCTCCAAGTCCCACAGGACCATTTAAAATCTCATCAGTGCTCCCAGAGTCGGTCATTCAACCTCCTTGCCTGGGCTCCTGTCCCATGCTCCACATGGACATCAGGAAGTCCCCTGGAGATCTTTGCCATCAGACAGTTCTCACTTCTGTGCCTGTTCTTACCTTTCCTCTGGGACAAGAGAGCTCTTTACCTCTCATCACCACCCCATTTCTTCTGCATCTTCAAGTTCCAGCTAGTGCACTGTCCGGCAGGACCCTGAGGGCTGGAGTGGCTGCTGTCTACTGAGTTCAAAATGGGCTCTGTTAACCCTCATGGGACCTCATTCTGTGTAACTGCTGTGCTCTATTGATCTGCCCTGGAAAGGGCCTTCATGGAGAACAGGATCCTTGCCTTTCCTCAGAGCTCTGTGTAGGGCCAGGTGCTGGGCAGGTATACAGTAAGGAAAATTCGGTCAAAGGCTGAGTACTGTTCTGTGTTGTTGCCCTATTTTTATGCCACTTACCATTCTGGTTTGAATACCATATCCCACCCATAGCCTGATAGTCTGTAAGTAGCGAAAACTTGATTCGTAGCTTCCATAATGAATGGTTAACAAATATGTCTCTTTGAAAACCATCCCTCTCACTATCTTCCTCTTTATCTTTTTCTATTTTTTTAAGCTTTGTTGAGGTATAATTGACAAAACTGTAAGATACTTATAGTGGAGAATGTGAAGATTTGGTATATATAAACATCGTGAAAGGGTTTCCCCCACCAAGTTAATTAACATCCATCACATTACATATTTACCCTTTTATTTTCTTGGTGAGAACATTTAAGTTCTACTTTCCTTGCAAATTTCAATTATATAATATAATGTTATCATAGTCACCATGTTATACATTAGGTCCTCAGACCTTATTCGTTTTATAACTGACAGTTTATGGCCTTTTACCAACCTCTCCTTATTTCCCCACCCCCGCCCATGGCAATCACTTCTCTACTATTTTTCTATGAATTCATCTTTTTTTAAAAAAGATTTCACATATAAGTGATACACGCAGTATTGTCTTTCTCTGTATGCTTATTTCACATAGCATAATGCCCTCCAGTTGCATCTATGTTGTCACAAATGACAGGATTTCTTTCTTTTATAAGGCTGCATAATATCCTATTGTATATAGATGGCACATTTTCTTTATCTGTTTACGAGTTGACAGGCACTTAGGTTGTTTCCATACCTTGGCTGTTGTAAGTAATGCTACTATGAACATGGCACTATATATATCTTCTTGACATAATGGTTTTGTTTCTTTTGGATATATACCCAGAAGTGGGATTACTGGGTCATATAGTACCGTGTTTATTTCTTAGGAACCTCCATACTATTTTCCATACTGGCAGTACAAGCTTGCATTCCCACCAACACTGCACAAGGGTTTCCTTTTCTCCACATCTTCACTCACCATCTGTTATCATTTGCTTTTTGACAATATAGCAGGTGTGAGATGATATCTCATTCTGGTTTTGATTTGTATTCCCCTGATGATGAGTGATGTTTAGCACCTTTTCATGTACTTCTTGTATATCTTCTTTGGAAAAATGTCTATTCAGGTCCTTTGCCCATTTTTATATTAGGTTTTTCATTTATTTATTTATTTTGCTGTATGAGTTCCATGTATATTTTGGATATTAACCCCTTATCAGATATGTGATTTACAAATATTTTCTTTCTGTCTGTAGGTTGCCTTTTCATTTCATTGGTGGTTTCCATCGCTATACAGAAACATTTTAGTTTGATATCATCCTACATGTTTATTTTTGCTTTTGTGGCCTCTATCTTCTTCTGTGTGTTTGACTGTTTTAGACACCTCAAATACATGGAATCCATGTTGTTGCACACTGCAGGATTTTCTTCTTTTTTAAGGCAGAATAAATCCATTGTATGTATATACCACATTTTCTTTATTCATTTTCCTATTGATGGATATTTGGTTGTTTCCACATCTTGGCTACTGTGCATAATGTCGCAATAAACGTGGGTGTTCTGGGAGACAGGGATAAACCAGGAAGCATACCTTCAGTCTCCTGCCTGTCACACTATTGCTGAAAGTCAGTAACACTTTTCATGGGGCTTCCCGTATAATTCGAATAGAGACCCTGAACTTGTGTAATGTCTTGTTTTAAGCCCTTAATGTAATTGAGAGTAAAACAAATGACTTTTTTTACGCTTCATACTCTAAGCAACAACCTTCACCCCCAATTAAATAATTTTCTGAAGGAAGTATCTGATTATCCAAACCCAACCTCAACTCAATCTAGTTAATAAAATCCAGACTACTTTGAACACCAAAAAAAAAGTGAGGTCTGGGGATCAACTAGCCAGAAGCTATAGAGAAGACTGAAAAGACTGGTTTTGGAGGGAATATAATAGTTTGGACTATTCTGTGAATACTTTGGCTTCCTTTGCATTGAAGCCTTGCTATAGTCAAGGCACAGGAAATACTCCACTTAATGTGCTACTGAACCCACGAGCACCTAATCTCTGCTAGTATGTCCTTAATTTAAGGGAAAGTTTTTAATTCTGTTGGCCAACTGAATTAACTCAAGAACAGTTCAAGTTTATATTGCTCCAGGAGCAAATAGGGCTATGTTTAGATGGATGCAAATCTGTTTCATTTAAGGGAGCATATTCTAACATTAGATCTTTGTGGAAGTGGAATGGCCCCAGCCGTCATCTTCTCAAAGTCACAATATTAAAGTAGGCTTCCATTTGTACGTAAGCAAAAGAGATTGGATGAAAGAGTGAATGTGAATCCATTCGTGCTGAGAATGTACAGCCATTTCTCCTTTATGTGTGGAGAATATTTGTGTAATCGATGAAAGGATAAGGAACTGACACTTATTATGGACTTCAGTTGGCTAGGTGATTTCATATATTATGCATTTAATCCCCACGGAAATCCAAGGAAATCCAGTCATGCTAATATTATCTTCCCTTTACTGAGAAGAGCTTAGACTCACCTGCCCAGAGACAAAAAGATAGAACTAGGCAGGCCTTTCCAACTCCTGAAACCATGTTTTTAATAAAAATGAACATTTATGGAGCACTTATTCTATGTAGCATCATGTCTATAAATTCCTACCACATTATGTCCTTTAATCTCCAACAGCCTGATAAAGCAAGTTCCAGTCTTATTCCTATTTATAGATGAGGGTATTTAGGTGTAAAAAGTTAATTAAATTGTCCATTGAAAAACATTTTGTTACTAGCAAAACCAGGATTTGACCCCAGGCAATTTAACTGCACACTTTTAATCATTAGTATGTACCACCTTACTTCTATACCAGACTGCTTGCTGTGATCTACTACAGTAATGATTTTGGCATATTTTTCTAGCAAGCAGTACACCTTCCTATAGACCTATTTAGAAATAAACCCACATTTATTCACAGATTAATTTTTAAAAATCTGAAGTAATTATAAAACCAGAACTCATAAGCTCTAAATCATTTCTAATTGCCACAACTATCATCAGAACCATAGTAAGAGTATGGGAGAGTGAATTGCTGCAGAAATAAGGCAGTCCTGAGACACATGCCATGCTCAGTTCCAGCTGTACCTCCAACTCTTTCTCTCCCAATAGAGAAAGCACATGGGATTGCTAGTAAGAATGACATTATGATAGGGATAACCTTGCATTCCAAACAAGTTAGTTAAAAAGATTTACAAACGTTTGTACTTTATTAGTAGTAACATTGTGTATGCATGTGCATATGTGTGTGCATGCATGTGTGTGTGTGTACATGTGACACAGCTTACAGCTAATCAAGGTATGCCACGGTCTGGTGTTCTCTAAGTGCTCTTCCACTATAACATTCCGTAAATGTGTATAGCAGATAATGTTGAATCTCTGTCCAGATCCCCTTGGATCTCATTTTTACAATTTTTGTTTCCCCTTGAGAGGATTGCTAACGGGCTCCTGGAGCCCTCTTTTCCAGGGCAGAGATCCAGAAGTTCCAGGTATTCACACCCCACAAGCGTGGCCCTTAACTGGTGACTCCCAGTTTAGTAAGACAGTCCCACCCCCCTGGACTGGGATGGGGATGATCAGAGGCAGAATCCACAGTCCGTAGTTTTCTGCAGGATCAGGCTGAAGCTAGCTCCTGAGAAACCATGCCTGAGATCACCCTTGCTCAGCTTCTTTCTCTTCCCTGGCCTGCTTTCTCCATTCCTTTTCCCCCTCTCTGACTAGCTTCCCCTGGAAGCATTTTGTTAATAAATCACTTAAACTGGAATCATCCTCTCTGATTTACTTCTGTGTAACCAGTCTGAGACAACCCGTCTCCTGGTTGCTCTAACAGACTTCAGGCCCTAGCAGTGACAACCAGATTTCATGAAAAGACTTGTAGTTGAATGTTTATGGACACATCTATCAAAAGATAAGGGGAAAAAAGGAAGACAGGGAGGATAGAAGGAAAGAAGGAAGAGAAGGAAAGAAACTCTGGTTTACATAGTAAGTTACAGCTATGAAACACTTTTTTCCCAATCATTGCTTTCAGTTGTGCTCAGTCAAATCCCATTTCTTTTCCCTTAACATCTTGGACATTATCAATACTCAATCTACTTGAAAATGCATCTCTTCCCCCACCTCCAGAACAAGCTTCAGCTGGGATGGTCACAGCTTGTAGAGTGTGTGTGTGTGAATGTTTCTGAGACACATCTTCTGCCCTTTGTGCAAAGTGTAATTCTTCCTCTGTGGCAATGTTGTTGGGGAGGAGAGTGAGAGAAAATAGTGAATATTCCCAAACTTACCTAACTCCTCTTATGGTCCTCATTCTGTCAACAGTCGCCTCTTCTCTGACCAGCTTTGACCAGGTGTCAGGACTATGGCACCAGTCAGGTCATGCCGGCTCTCATGGACACAAGGGTGAGTTCCTTGGAAGTTATTGCAAAGCCTCCAACTGCATAGCTCTCTGGAAGAAATCTGGATTTAATGTTACCTGTTTTTCTACTTCATATCCTTCCCCCAGAAGTATACCCCCAAAATTTTTACTGTTAGGTCCTAGATGGAGTGTCAACATTCTGGCTCAAACCCAACTACATTTCATGGGATCCCATGGACATTTCATCCTTCTTCCTTCTCCCCCACTAATTCTCCTCTCCTCCTGATATAGGCTTGGCCTAGTCTACCAGCTAGGCAGGTAGCCAAATGGGAAATAAAATGCAGTGTCCCTTTTTGATGGCATCTTTCAATCTCTGTAAGAGATTCTCTTGGATTCCTGTATCCACACACCCCTCACACTTTAGAGAAAGTAGAAATAATCTTTGAAGACTAATAGAGCATTCCGCATAAGGCCAAGGCCAAAGAAACTAAAGATTCCCTCTTCTCTCTCCATGCCTGAGTCTTTAGGTAGAAATAGACAGATGGATAGATGAAAAATAATAGAAAATTGAGTTTTTTTCAATTACAGATGATCAATGAGGGGTAGACAAATGGTACATAGATTATTAGTTGTTAGATGATAGATACATAGATAGTTGGTTCAGTAGATTTTGTTCCCTTTATTAAGCCCTGAAGAAATGAGTCTGGCCCCATTGTTGAGGAAAACTTTTACTAATTCATGCTCTAGAACTAATTTCGAGGCAATAGGGAAAGTTCCTCTCAAATCCTACTACACATTTTTTCTCACTATTCCAAGTAAGAAAATGAGGACTTATCATTTCTCCTTTGCCCAAAAAGATAAAATTTTAATAGTTATTTACTTAGCATATACTGTGAAATTAGGACTGTGTTTGGTGACAAAATGGTAGAAAAGAATATAAGTTTATAGGAGGTGACCTCAAGGAACTTGCAATCTTAGGAATTCTTGAATCACATATGTCTAGTGTTAGGTGAAAATAAGAAGCAGTCTCTGATTAAGCATCTTAAATGACTCTAGGAGTAATGGCTGTGGGATTAAGACAATTATAAAGTCTGTGCAGGTTGAAATAACCAGTGAAGAGTAAGCCTTGATTTAGACTTTCAGGCATGTTCAGAAAGGTATAAATTCCAAAGAATGGGAGAGCCAAGATTCAAGTGCCTGTGATTTCCCGGCACTTGGGAATAGAATCCAGTGACCTATTCAAATATTGTTTATATTTGTTTATTGTTTATTTATATACTTTATTTAGGAGTCCCAACTCCAGAATACCTAAACAGTGAAAATTGTTCTTAACGGATTTTGTGAATGATTAGCACTAATACTACTTTTAAAGATTTGCTATATAGTTCACGATATGGTAATCTTGAAATACATGTACCTTTTGGTGATATTGCAGCAAACCAATCCCAAGGCTGCAGACAGGATTTTGAGGATCAAAAAGTATGATCACAAAGCTGTTAACCTTTTATACAATTTGGGGAGTAACAACTGTTTTACAATGTTTAATACTGGCAAAACTGTTAATACATAATGAGAAGAAGTGCAATGATACAATGCACCCACAAGATGCTAGGGCTATAGTGAGTTGTTTTAGTCATGTGCTGGATGAAGTCAGGTCCTAGATGTGCTCCACAAAAGATCTTTCTTCTTAATTGATGACCAGCTTCAATAGCTATTTATATCAAAATGTTCAGAGGTAAATACCTTCTATTGCTCATTTATCTAGTGAGGTGCCAAGAATGACCAGTACTTGCCATGTGCCAAACATGGGAATATGAAGATTAATTTCTGAAGTGTTGGGTGAAAAATAATTGTCAAATACTTCCCTGTATAATTTTATCACTGTACTTGTCAACAAAGCAATTGGCATATGGACAATATTTGGTGGACTTATCAACCTCACTGAGGTTCTAGGATCCTTATTCCACGACCATTTCATCCCAAACATGATCCGGAAGTCATTTTTATAAACCCTTATAGAATCGCCAGTAGACACATGAAAAAATGCTCTACATCTCTTGTCATCAGGGAGATACAAATGAAAACCACAATGAGATACCACTTTACACCAGTCAGAATGGCTAAAATTAACAAGACAGGAAACAAGTGTTGGCAAGGATGTGGAGAAAGGGGAANGATACAAATGAAAACCACAATGAGATACCACTTTACACCAGTCAGAATGGCTAAAATTAACAAGACGGGAAACAAGTGTTGGCAAGGATGTGGAGAAAGGGGAACCCTCTTATACTTTTGGTGGGAATGCAGGCTGGTACAGCCACTCTGGAAAACAGTATGGAGTTTCCTCAAGGTGTTAAAAATAGAGCCACCCTATGACCCAGCAATTGTACTACTGGGTATTTACCCCAAAGATACCGATGTAGTGAAAAAAAGGGGCACCTGCACCCCACTGTTCATAGAAGCAGTGTCCACAATAGCCAAACTGTGGAAGGAACCAAGATGTCCTTCAACAGATGAATGGGTAAAGATGTGGTTCATATATACAATGGAATATTACTCAGCCATCAGAAAGGATGAATACCCACCATTTACATTGATGTGGGTGGAACTGGAGGGTATTATGCTAAGTGAAATAAGTCAGTCAGAGAAAGACAATTATATGGTTTCACTCATATGTGGAAAATAAGAAATGACACAGAGGATAATAGGGGGAGGGAGGGAAAACTGAATGGGAAGAAATCAGAGAGGGAGACAAACCATGAGAGACTCAAGACTCTGGGAAACAAACTGAGGGTTGCTGAAGGGGAGGTCAGTGTGGGGATGGTGATGGGCATTAAGGAGAGCACATGATGTAATGAGCCCTGGGTGTTACACAGAACTGTTGAATCATTGAACACTACATCTAAAACTAATGATGTACTGTATGTTGGCTAATTGAATTTAAATTTAGAAAAATAAAATAAAATCCCCCACCCAAAAAGAATCAACCTTTATCATCTTAAAGCAGGTGCATGCCTTGGCTAGTTTAGAAATGCTCGTACTATTGTCTTTGAAAGTAAGAGGTAAGTTCCAAATTATTGGACCCATTTGTGTGTGTGTGTGTGTGTGTGTGTGTGTGTGTGTGTGTGTGTTATCTGCATCTGTATCTAACTCTACATTTGCATTAGTATCTATATCTCTACCTCTACCTGTATCTGTATTTATAACTATATAGATATAATTTTAATACTGCTCCAGTAGTTTTTAAAGAATTTTTAAAAGGTGCTGTAGTGAATAACCGCTTAAGTAACTTGGGGGAAATTTTTCTTTTGGCCAAATATACATTTTTCTGAGACCTCTCTGGAGGGAAGTAGAGCATTACAACCAGAACCAGGCTTTGGGAAATATGACCACATCTGTATTTCATAATCATTTTCAGCCTAGATTCCAGTTGTAGGGATTTTGTCTATTCTGCCAGGGGTATTACCGTACTAATTCCTTGTTTAAAAAAAAAGAAAAGGAAAAACACCTGGCAAAGCTAAGCAAGACTAGCTTACTTTATTTGCTTGGCTTTTAAAATATTCTTCTGAAACCCTGAATTGACCATTGTCTTACTTGTTTGTAATCAAGCACAAATGGTCAAACCATGTTCTGCTAGCACAACTTCTAAAAAGCAAAACGAAAAAAGCTAGTAAAGGCGATCAGAACGTGCCACCCCAAAATACACTGCCTCGGCATAGTGACTGTTTCGAGCTGAAGGTACTTGAGAAACTGCAGATGTAGAAGGGCTCTCTGACCTTCCCCTTTCTACTAAAAGCAGGTTGATGATAAAATTTCCCATGAGAAAGGTGGCCTCCCTCTACCAGAAAAGAGAACATCCTATCACCTGAGACTGGGAGTCAACACCGCAATGGACCTGTACAAACAGACCTACTAAAATAACCCTTGATCTTCTACTCATTTCCCTCATGCATTTCCTGTTCGCTGTCCCACAATCTACTGCCCTGAGCTCAAGCCCCTTTGTCCTGTCACATCCCCACAATTTATCGTTCTTTGTGTAAAAAGGTACCTAAACTTTTAAGCCTAACAGCTTCTTCGGGTCTTCATTTTTCTTCTGAAGACTCTCATATACACATCAAAAATAGCAAATAAACGTGTATGCTTGTTTTTGCTCTTAATGTGTCATAGTCAGTTGAAATCTGAGGTCCTGCCACAGAACTCAAGGGGGATAGAAGGGAGTTTTTAGTCCCTTGCACCAGGAACACTGCCAGAACATTCACTTGGGAAACTGTTGCTTAAAGCAGCAGATGAGAGAGGCGCCTGATTTTTACTGGCTATTCAACAAATCATAACACTTAAGGAAAAACAACTCAGCATGATATATTTTCCAAAGTATTGACATGATGCATGTGAAAAGGGGTTCAGAAATCCATCTTACGTTTCTGAACAAGGGATTTGATTTCTTAATTTAGAGCAGGTTTTCAATAGATTTCAGTCAAAGAAGTCTGATACCATGAAACATGTATGGGTTTTGAAATAAGATAGACCTGGGATTGAATCTTGTGTCCACCACTATTTGCTGTTTGCTCTTGGGCAAGTTATTTGACTGCCCTGACCTTATTTCCTCATTTACAAAATTAGGGTATTGGCCCTACCAAGTGGAACTGTTCTGCATATTAAAGGAAATATCTATACTAAGATAAAATTTTAGGGCACAGCAGATATTCAGTAAGAATTAACTCTTCTTTTTCCTCTCAAATTAGTTGCCATGAGTAGTAACTTAATCTGGAAGCCGTACTCAGAATACAGCCTAGATTTTATCCAAATAATTTAAAAACCACATGGGAACACATATATTTCAAAACAATCTATGCATATAACCTTGCCATCCCTATGCAAATGAACTTTTCTTCAAACTAATGTGAATAACATTAAACTCACAGATCATCTGGCCTTTGTTATAGAGAATCTTTTCTTTGTTTATTGAATTTCAGTGTTTGAAGCAGGCTAGATAAGAACCAAAGACCAGGAGTTAGGAGCTTACTTTGTCGAGCTACCTTTGGCCTTTATGTCTTCTGTCTGTTAGGATTGTCTGAGTAATATTGCCTGTGTTCCTGCAGAGAAACGCAACCTTTTACAGATGCCACCACACTTTGATTCTTTCACCTAGAAAAAGAAAGTAAGGAAACTCACAAAATTATTAAAGCAAACCAATTTCCCCTCCCCCACCTAGGGAACCCCCTGGTGTTTGGTGTGAATGTGGACTATACCACTGCAGGGCAAGTTTGTGGGAAAACACAGATCTGAAAATGTAACACTATGGAGTTTCTTCCAGAGTACTTCTCAGCCATGAGGCCTTCCTTGATACATTTCTGTGAATCCTGATGTGAGAATACAAAAAATAGATGATCAGAGGCTCTTCTATCTTCTACCAAGAGGGAGATTTACTAGGAACATGCTTAGGCTCCTAGGGTGGGGCGTGGGGAGGGAGGAAAGTAAGTGGTAATCCCTGTTTACAAACACAACACTGAAAAAGGGGGTTTATTTTTAAATTTTGATTTTAAAATAATTTTAATTATGTATGTCATGTGACTCCGTAATGAAAAATTTAGAAGAAAGAAAACAAAGTGACCTTAATCTCACTACCTTAAAACAACCATGGTAATATTAATGAGCTAACACTTTATACAGTTCACATAGCTGTAATCAAATTGTAAATATCCTACTTCTTTTCTTNAATCAAATTGTAAATATCCTACTTCTTTTCTTTTAACACTTTGAACACTTTTCATCTTGAATATAGATTTTATAACTATTGATTTAATACCAGTATGATATTCCATTTGAGGTATGTAACATACTTTACTTAACTACTTTCCTATTTTTAGGCATTTAGGTTGTTTCCAAAGAAGCTGTTGAGGGGTTATTGGCAAGAGTTCTAAATATGCAAGAGTATTTAAAAAGTAAAAGTACTTAAAAGCAAAAAAAAGCAACAATGAAAAATAGAGGCTCTATCTATAATGACAGAAGTGGAATGGTCATCTAGGGCAGCCACTTACCTGGAAAGACTTTGATGGCCCTCTGGTCCAGGGTCATTCCACCTCTGATTAAGCACTGCCAATGGTTGACAAGCATCAAGCCCGAGATGCAGAGGGTCTGGTCGCCTTCCTGGAGCTGTCTTCCAAATGGCATCCAAAGTACTCTTCCACACGTGTTCTTCTAAAGAACTGTTGAATTCTGCCTGCTGTTTTAGGAGGATCAAGTATTTTGATTGTTAGAGGGTTTTTTTCCTTTTTTTTTTTTTTTAATCCCAAGGACAGTTGTTTTCTCTTTATCAGCAGTTTCCATAGGGTACAGAGCAAAAGTCTCCAACTGGCAGCCCGGGGGCTAATTATAGTTGCAGAAATGTTTGGTTTAGGCCAAGCAGAGAAGTTAAAATTATATGTTAAATCAGTTGCCAACTTTTGAAATCAAGAGATTTAACATACAGAACTGCGTATTTTGTATCTTTGAACAATTGGAGGATCTGGTAATACAGAACCTGTATTTTTACTTTCCAAAACCAGCTTGGACCTGACTAGTGTCTGCCTAAAAGAAAGGACATAAATTCTTCATTTTTTCACTTTACCTCTGGCCTGCATCATTTATTTAAGTTATTTGCCTGGCCTCTGTGACATCTGAATTTGCAATTCTCTTGTGCTGAATATCTTTGTTTTTGTGCCTTTGTATCTGCACAAAGACAGAAATACAAATGAGGAACAAGCTACGGGGGCCAGATTGATTTTCATTTAGGATGGAAAGCTATTAAACATTCATAACCAGACTCTTAGTAAATGCAACAGTCATGTGTGATCTTTACAAGCACAGAGCATAAAAGAAATGTGCTGAGGGCGATAGAAGATGATACAGAGCCCCAACTAAGATACTGACTCAGCCCTAAGCCCGGGCAAGTCTGTCATTCTACAGAGAGAGGGGATTGATGGTCAAGGTGGGTTGCGTGTTTACTTATCTGTACATCCAAATTAGCAGAAAGA
>NC_048219.1:121943794-122022872 GCF_002007445.2 Ailuropoda melanoleuca | reverse complement strand
TAATCTCTACTCAGGCATTCATCTGTAGGAAAAGAAAAAGCAAAAACATCAATTAGCATCAAGTCGCATATGGTGACAGAATTGTCTCCTTAATGGAAATATGGAAACTGATGTGGCTTTGTTACTGGATCTTATTAAACTAGCCCTAACACCAGTATAATCAGACACTGGCTTCAACAGATTTTTATGAATCATTTCCTACATGCGTGCACAAAAAATGAATACAGAATAATGTGATAACGTTCAGGGTACCCAACCATCAGTTTAAGGGCTAATCCATTTTAAAAAACAGTTGAAGCCCTCTGTGCAGTCCTCTTCTATTGAATTTTCTTCCCTACCCTGGCCCCAAAGTAATCACTATCCTCTATTTAGTGTTTATTACTTTTAAGGATGACTTTATGTTAGATAGATTCACTAATCAAATATATTTCTTCTTATACTTCAAAATTCATATAAATGGCATCATACTTACACATTGTTCTGTACTTTGATTTTTTAAACTCAGCTTTTGAGATTCAACCATGTTAATATATGGAGTTCTAGATCATTTATTTTGGTTGTTGTATTACTATTATAAGACTATACTATATATAATATATAATAAATATATACAATATTTTCTACTTTTTTACTAAGTACAAATATTTCTGCATTAGATATTTGTGTTCTTATCTTTTTATGCACTCCATAAACCTAGGAGGGCAGTTACTGCCAGGTCATATGATATGTATCTAGTCTCCATCACTAGATTTTGCCAAGTTCTTTTCAACGAAGTATATCAATTAGCATTCCTCCTACTATTATAAGAGAGTTGTTTTTGCTATAACTTTGCCAATACTTAAAAAAAAATTACTTAATAAAGCTGATGGTTATAAAGTGATATTTCAGTGTTGATTTAATTTGCATTATTAGTGAAATTTAGCATCATTTTGTATGTTTTGGGTTTTATTTTTGAGTTGTTGCTTCAAACCCTTTGTCCAATTATTTTTTCTCCTGGATTGTTTGTAAAAGAGAGCAGCTGACTTTTCAATAGTGATGTATTTTATGCCAATAAACTGGCTATGTGGGGGCACATGGTTGGCACAGTGGTTAAGCGTCTGCCTTCGGCTCAGGGTGTGATCCCGGCATTATGGGATCGAGCCCCACATCGGGCTCCTCTGCTGGGAGCCTGCTTCTTCCTCCCCCACTTTGTGTTCCCTCTCTCGCTGGCTGTCTCTATCTCTGTCGAATAAATAAATAAAATCTTTAAAAAAATAAATAAATAAAATAATAAACTGGCTATGTGCACTGACGTAGTCTCAATTTCCTAGGTCATACCTTTTGAGAATGATTTCAAAAAGCCAAATTTAGACATACATCTTTGGGGATGCCCGGGTGGCTCAGTCGGTTGTAGTGTCTGACTTCAGCTCGGGTCATGATCTCAGGGTCCTGCGATTGAGCCCTGCATTGGGCTCCACACTTGGTGGAGATCTGTTTGTCCCTCTGCCTCAACTCGTGCGGTCGCTCACTCTCTCTTGCAAATAAATAAATCTTAAAAAAAAAGAGAAATATATCTTTGATGCCATGAACACATACAAAAGCTGCCAATTATGGTTTTTTTTTTTTAAATCATCACTGAATTCTCTTCATTTATGCTAGTACCACCCTGATTTTTTTAACTGGTCTCAATGACATTAAAAGATGTTTTATCCAGTTTGCCATTGGAAATTTCTGAAGGAAAATTACAGTTTAGACTGATTTATGTATCTATGTTAAATGTAACAAATAGTTACTTGGATTTGTCTTGGGTAGTTTATAAATTCTGTTCACATTATGCTTATGTAAATTAATACCTCACTGGATTATAGATGGATCTAGATCTCTTTAAGTATTTGATATGTGCTTTCTGGATCAACCATTGTTTTTAAAGAGCATTTCCTGTATCCTAAATTGTTAATTTTTTTCATAGATGAAGATTTCTTTCTTGTGTTTTTTCCCCCTTGCTTTTAAATTGTGGAAGGCAGTGCTTGCCATGACTGATAAAGTCAGGTTTCTCAATTGTATTCTGCATTTCAGCAAAGCCATTCGGCTTCAAGAAGTCATAAATCACCTCAAATTCTTCCCTTGATATAATTTTGAATGGCACAGACACAGTTCCCATTCATTGCTTCTATATGTGTAGAGAGATAGCCCAGAGGTAGTTTGGATAAGTACACAAATACTGCATTTAAGGTGTTTATTTATTTGTTTATAGATACACTTTGAGACAGAGTATATCTATCAAGGTCTTAGTGATAGTAGGAATTCAGTAAACTTCAAATGCTAACATTTCCTTGATTTTTATAAATAGCAAGGACAACTGGAAGTCAAATCCAGAGTAAACATGATCAAACACAGACAGAGGGCAAATTGAAAACATTTTAATGCAGATGTGAAGGTGTGAGTCTATTTTAGAGACAAATCCAAAATGTAAAATGCACAGAAATCAGGAGTAGTTAGAAAGAAAGGGAGCTATCCAAAGCCACTTTCTGGAGTAAGACAAAAGATGCATAAATTCAGCTAACACAACCAAAATGTGTCCTCAAGATGCTTGAGGGTCAGTGATTAAGCATTATAATTATATTGCTGCAGCGTAAACAAAGTCCTTCTGATCTAGTAGAACCTTGTTTAAAATCACTGCAGTAGACAATGAAGACGAAGTGTGAATGACAGAAAGCTGCAAATCACAGTCTGAGTGCTTTTGAAAACAAAGAATTCCACAGTGAATTTCCAAAATGAGCCAAGCTATCCAGTCAAAGAAAGAGAGACAACTAGGGTATGACTGTGCTTTACGTAGGTTATGTCAGCGGAATAATTTTTGGTTAGGAATTTGCCATGATACATTGAAGCGGCATAACAAAGGAAAAACGTGCAGAGGGTAACGGAGGATCAATGTGGGAATATATCTGTTAGCATTAGCAGGAGTACTTAACCATAGAAAAAGAATTTAGAGCAAGTCATTGAGATATTATTCCTGAATCTAGACAGAAGTATATATTGTTAAAAACATCAGTGCAGGGTCAGGAGAGCTGACCCAGGAGACCTCAGGAGCCCCTACCATCTGCAACTAATTTTGTGAAACTATTAAGCAGCTCTTTACCCAAGCTCATCTTATAAATTAAAAGCCTTTGTATTTTGCATGTTATAGTCTCTGTAAAGCTGTGCTTACAGGGTCCCTAGACATTGTCTAATTATCTTTGTTTGGGTTTTAAGAGACAGCAGAAGGAACAATTTCTATATGACCTCATAATCATCCTTGAACTTGGACATACATTTCTTTACCTGGGTCTGTGAATAAATGTAAGTGTCTTCTGTATTTTCTCTCTGGCAGCTAGTAGCACCTACTAGAATAGGAACAACCCAGATTTAACATAGATCCTTGGGGAAACTGAGGAATGATAGTGCCTGAAGAAACCCCCCTCACTTTAACATTTAGGTGAATTTTGCTTTCACACAAAAACGAACCAAAGTTCATTTTGACATCGCAGCATGTTTTACATGACTTATAATAATTAAATTTTGTGCTTCAGTGAGATGCACATCTTGCATGTTTTCTTGTCACTCCAAGCATCTGTGCGAACACCCAGAGGGCCGCTGCACCAGTGTGAGAAGCCCAGGAGTAAAAGGCCTGACTCTGCTGCTTGAGATCATTCATTTCCTAAATTCTGAATGAGGACTTGCTCTGTGCCTGCCACTGGGCAAGGTCAGGGATGCAGGGGTGCACAAGACACAAGATTACAGCTTAGTAGTTAGACGTTAGTTAGTACCTGCAAACATCTCTTCCCTGAGTATTAACACCAATGCAAACAGATCAAGGAATGTACTAACTCCCGGAAGGGATGAGATCGTGTTTGGGAGGTGCAGGAGATCTGCAAGTAGGAATAGACACTTAAAGACACATGAGCTGAAAAGCTGCACGTGAGTCTCAGTTAACAAATAGGGTTGACCCTGCAGTGCAGTTCTTTTTAGGGCTTTCAGTTTCTTCAAGCACTAGCCTCTCCTATTGGACAATGGTGTAGACTAAATTCATCCCCTCCAAAATTTATATTGAAGTCCCAACCCTCGATGTGATTGCATTAGAAGGAACTAGGATCTTTAGGGAGGTAATGAAGATTAAATCACATCATAAATGTGAGATGCTAATCCCATAGGATTGGTGTGCTTATCAGAAGAGGAAGAAACACCAGAGATCTTTCTCTTTCCACATAAGCACAGAGGAAAGGCCTTATGAGGCATCTGTGGGAAGACAGCCAAGCATGCAAGGGTAGAGAAAAAAGAGCTACAAGGATTGAGTTCTAAGGTTCCAATAATAAGAGACTGGGGAGATGAGAAGGCATGAGCAAAGAAGACTGCACATGCCATCTGAAAGCCAAGGGACATGTATCAAACCGAAGGAGTGAGGTACTATGAAAAGGAATTGGAATCATTGGATTGGAGGTCCCAGAAGGGTTGAAGGATTACTGGAGTCAGGGCACAATAATAAGGCAGAAGGAAATTAAATGAATGCATTAAGAAATTGGAGTGTTGAAGCTGAGTTGATAGAGGGGCTGCAGTTAGCTGTTGGTTACAACAGAGCATAGGTATGAGCATGGGAGTGAGCTGCTGAATTGTGTAGAGGAAAAGTAACCTTCCTGGACATTGCAGACAAGAGGTAAATGATCTGAAAGTCTAGAATGTTGGAATGCAGGTACTGAAAATACCGAAATGTATGTAGTATTTGAAGTCTAATAGTGAGCCAGCAGCTGAAGTCATCAGAAATGACGGGGATAATCTGTGAGGTGATGAGTGGTAGAGTTTGATGACATTGGATGCAAAGTTGGGGTTTTAAAGGAAGATAAGAAGAATGATCTGGAAGCAGAATGAGGAGAAAAATAATATACTACCCACTTCCCGGGCCCATGGTACAAGCAGATAGGAGAGAAAACAGCTGTCACTTTAGGGGATCAAAGAGAGAATCCTCAATGGGAGAGAGATCTCTGTTAGAGCAAGGAGGTGAAGAGGACCTTTGGAAGAATTTGAGGATGAGGGTTTTATTGATCACTAAAGTGAAAGTTCTCCAGAAAGCACTGGAAGGGTTTCAAGGGTTGGAAAGTTGGATAGGAGGATATACAGAGCCTGGCATGGATTTGATTCTGGGGACTCTCAGGTGAGTTGGGAGTGCGAGGTTTCCTCAGGTGGCTAACATTACAGAACTGGAAAACATGAAAGGTTATCTGATTATCTCAAAGCAGATAGTGGAGTTTCCTAGCCTGGGGAGGACATGCAGGTGGGAGGAGGCAGAGTTTTGCCCAAAGCCCCCTAAATTCTCTTATAAGAACACTTGTGATGGCATTAGAGTCCACCTAGATAATCCAGGGCGAGGTTCTCCTCTCAGGACCCTTAACTTCATCACATTTTTTTCCCCCATAAAATACAGTGTTCACTGTTTTGCCATGTAAGGTCACATTCATAGGTTCAGGGATCAGGAAGTAAAGACATCTTCAGGGAATCATTTTTCAGCTTACTACAGTTCTGGCCCCCAAAGATTCACATTCATCCCACATGTAAAATATAGGTACTCCATTCTAATATCAAAAGTTGCAATCCATTTCACCATCCACTCAAGCCCCAAATCTCATCTAAATCTCAGTCTCACCATCAAAATCACCTAGACCAGATTTAGGTAAGAATCTGGATATTATTCATCCTGGGGCAAAATTTCTCTTCATGTATGTGTGAAACTAGAAAACAATCTGTTTCTAAACTATGATAGTGGGACAGGTGTAACAGTTATACAAATGTTCATTCCAAAAGGGAAAAAATGGAAGGAATAAAGTTCTAAGTAGTTCAAAGTCCTGAAGGGCAAATTTTTCTAGGTTTCAAGGCCTGGGAATAATCCCTGGTAACACAACTTGGTAGGCTTCTGCACCTGTGGCTCCATCCTTTGAGTGGTTCTTCCTTTTTCTTGAAGGATAGCACATGTTTGCAGCTGCCTCGTTTGATCAGCTTGTTTTCTGCTTGTAGAATTTTGAGAGTCCAGCAGCCTTCTTTCATGTTGTCATATCTCTGTCTCTTTCAGGCCAACCTCAGAATTTCTCCTGATATAATCTTCTCAAAAGCTTTGTTGGGTCTTTAGTGTATGTTACAGGTATTCATACCATTAGACAAGAGGGCCTTCCACAGATCTTTCCTGGGTAATCCCATCTTGATGCCTGGCTTCCTTGAGATGATTGATTGGACCCATGAGTTACGCACCTAATCTCTTCAGCTAAAGGTTGTCCAGCTACATCTTTAGCCTTCTCTCCAGAGCATATTTTCCTAACAAATGAATTTCCCAATTTTGGTATCATTTGTAATCAGGATAGGCTGAGAATTTCTCAAATCATCAAGTGCTGGTTCATTTCTGCTAAGTAGTTTTCCCACTTAATTTATCTATTTCCTCTCTAATTTTACTATAAGTAGCAAGAAGAAACCAGACCACATCTTCAACATGTTGTTTGGATATCCAAGTTTATCACTTATAAATTCTGCTTTCCATTAACTGTAGGATGCTATTCAGCCAAATTTTCTGGAACTGTGTAATAGGGATCATTTTTACCCCTCTTTTCAATAATGTACTCCTCATTTCCTTCTGAATCCTTGCCAGCAGTGCCTTTAATGTCCATATTTCTACCAAATTCTGTTCATGGCAATAAGGAGAAACTTTCTCTCTTGTGCCTCTTACTTCCTTCTGAGCCCTCACGAGCAGTATCTTTAATGTCCATATTTCTACCAACAGCCTGTTCAAGTCAACTTAGAATTTTTCCAGCGTGCACTCATCATCTTCCATCTTTACCCATTATCCAATTCCAAAAGCACTTTCAAATTTCTAATTATTGTTACAGTAGGCCCTGCGCCTTCTGTTACCAAAATCTATACTAGTTTCCTGGAGTTGCTACAAGAAATTACCACAAACTGGGTGGCTTTAAACTATAGGAATTTATTCTCTCGCAGTTCTGGAGGCTAGCAATCCAAAATCAAGGAACAGCAGGAGCACCTTCCCTATAGAGGCTCTAGGGGAGAATCCGTCATTTATTTCTTCCAGCTTCTGATGGCTGTTGACATTCTTTACTCGTGACCACATCACTCCCATCTCTGCCTCTGTGTTCATATCCCCTACTCCTCCTTTGTGTGTCTGTGGATGTTTTTTGTCTGCTTCTCTCTTATAAGGACGTTGTGATGGCATTTAGGGCCCTCCTAGATATAATAAGGTAAGCACCACCTTTCAATATTCCTTTTTTTAAAAAGATTTTATTTATTTATTTGACAGAAAGAGAGACAGCCAGCGAGAGAGGGAACACAAGTAGGGGGAGTGGGAGAGGAAGAAGCAGGCTCCCAGCGTAGGAGCCTGATGTGGGGCTCGATCCCAGGACCCGGGGATCATGCCCTGAGCCGAAGGCAGACGCTTAATGACTGAGCCACCCAGGTGCCCTCCAACTTTCAATAATCTTAATCACATCTTTTGCCATATAAAGTTAAAGATTTTTTCTTCTTTTTTTGTCATATAAGGTAATATTCGTAGGTTAGGAATTAGGAAGTGGACAGATGTTGGGACAGCATATTTTCAGCCTACTATACACCATGCAACATTATCACCCTTCAGGGACAAAGGATTTCTTGTAAGACTGTGGCACCAGAGGTAGATTCAATTCACCTGATCGTTAGCTCTTGTTTAGAAAAAAGATTTTCATTTTGAACCTGAAAGATATTCTACACAGATTTCAATAGAATAGGAGAGAAAGGAAAGCATGGCTTTTATTTCATAATGAGGTCCGTGCTTACTTATACAGGGAACATATAAGGATTTGAACGTCGAGGGCTAATGTAAGGAAGAGGCAGAATTAGGCACACTGTTGCCATGGTGATACAATTAGTATTTCCTTTGACTTCCCTAAGAAACCCTGCAGCCAACTTTTCTACATACAGATATTTAGCACAGTTTGAATCCTCTTCAGTTTCCTTTGTTCAAACAAAACTTATTCCCCTTCTCAGCAGAGAAGCATATATTGAAGTTATTCTGCTTAGCAAAGGCCTTTCTGCTGCTCTATTCCTCTCTCAACACGTAGGCACATACCCATACAGCTGCCTGTCTGGTAATAATCTGCTTGCCTTTAGCTTTCCATCCTTGTAATCCAGTTATTTCAAATAATGGATGCACATTATAATCCCACACTGAGTCCTTTAAGAATCTAAGTGTCCAGGCTAGCCATGAAACAGCCACATCAGAAGCTCTGGAAGTGAGGTCCAGGCATGAGTGTGTGAACAAGCTGCTCAGGAGACTCTGATGTCCATCATCCTATGAGAATGTTTTGTCCTGTCAACCTTGGGTCACTTTCTTAGATCGTTACTTAATATTCTTTCTCTCCTACTGTTTTTGAACCTGATTTTCAACCCCAATCATTGGAGCTCTCAAACCAGGTGCCTGCTCCTGCATTAATCACCCCATCTCCAAACATAGTCAGATTCACAGTTTGGGGTTGAGACTTCAAGTGTGGGGTTGGGGTGGGCACAATTCAAACCATAACATCTCCAAATGCCACACCAACAGCCTCACTCATTAGTCAGCATACAACAGTTGTTGGGCCTAGCGTTTTCCCTGTCCTAGAGTAAGGATCTAGTTTACCAGATGAAATAGAACACAAAGTGAGTTTTTACCTCAGTCAGCTGAAGCTCTGTCAATAGGGCACTTACATTTAAGATAATTCTGAAAAGGTCAGAATCAGTGGGCTTTCCCAATGCTTTTAGCTAATTATTGGTGGCAATAATTGCTAGACTCTAGTCTTTGAAGATTCTCTAAAGATTTCAGTGAAATCATTAAACTTTAGTTTATTTGAATTCCATAAATAATTAAATACTCTTTTGCAAATCCCCAAGAACTTTTTTAAAATTTCTGTTGGTACCCTGAATCCACAGAACTCTCCCACAGGGCTTCAGTGTTGACTCCACTTAACTCAAAATTCTAAATATTCCCACCATTGCCAGTCATGTAGAGTATAAATGGACAACAAATTTCATGTTTCTTTGACCCGTCCCTACCACTATTCCTCCTTCTCTGGAGCTGGTGGCCATTCATCTACCAGGGGCAAAATCTGATTTATCAAAGCCAAGGATAGTCCCATTACTCCCACTACTGATCTATTTAGAGCTGGTCATATGTCCTAGTTCTAGCCAATGAGAGTCGAGGGGAAGACCATGAAGGGCTTGGGGGAAGTATTTCTAACTCCTGAGAGAAAAACATTGAAGACACAGCAGTTTTTCTGCCTCTGGACATTGTCACCTCTGAAATATAGTAGGTATATTACTATCAGCCTCAAGCTAAGGCCAACAAATTATGGAAGAAAGAACAAGATGATTTTGAAGTGGCATGGGAGTCCTAACGTAACAGGTCTGAGGCTGTCCTATATCCTGCCTTCTTAGAATATTAAATTATATACTAGGTTAAGCCAATTTCCTTCATACTTTCTGGGTTTTGTTTGTTTGTTTTTGCAGCTGATGACATTTTAAATGATTCATTAATTCAATTAACATAAACCTAGGAGCTATTGCAGGAAGAGAAAGTCTGCTGGGTAGAGGAAATACTGTGAGGACAAGACAAGCCCCCTCTCAGAAAGACTGACATTAAACAGATCAATTTAGTCCTTAAATTTAACTGATTCTTACTGAGAAATACCACAAGATAGAAATACAGAACAAGAGTATAAAAGAGCGAGGCTCTTAGGTTGAACTGAAGTTTGGTGTCAATGAAAGCTTCCCAGAGAAAGTGATTAACCTTAATAAAAATACTGAGTGTTTTCAGAATCCCTAGTCAAAAGTGATTCTTTTCCTTTCCAGAAACAGTGGTTTTTTTCTTTTTAACAAGGTGGATCCACAGAGAGTTCCTAGTGTCCTTCTGTTGTCAAATTCTGAACAAAGATAAGAAGAAGCCAGAGGCATATTTGGAGGGAGTATTCAGGAGCAAGTAATTGGTATTGAGAAGATCTGGGTTGATGTCCTGGCTCTGCCCCTTAACTGGCTGGCACCATAGACCAATTTTAACACAGCTACAAGCCTTAGTTCTTTATTCTGTAAATGGGGATGAAAGTACTTAGCTTACAGGTTTGTTGTACAAAGTAAATGAAAAAAAATATAGAAAGCGCTTAACATAACGGCCAGTACATAGAAAGTGCTCTCTAAATGGGAAAAATTACTATTTCTACTTACTGAGCACCTGTTATTCTAGGTGCATGATACAGTATATCTGTCTCTGAATATGGAATGTTTTGGTACAGAAATCCTTTGAGATAAAAAAGTTGAATGAAAATTGCAGTTTTCCCTAACTCCTTCTACTGATCTTACCATATTATTTTTTAGCACTAACCTGGTGTTGCTATCATTCAAACATGATTAGCAGGCAGGGGGAAAAAATGACCTATATGTAGAAACTTGAGGGGAAGAAAAATGAAGAGAAATGAAACAGAAAAGTACACTGAGATCATGTAAGTAATTATCATAGGAAAGAGAGGAAATGTTTTGACAAATAGTTTTCTGTAGTTTCAGAACATCGCCATAGTCCAGTGCTGGCCAACCTTGAGGAAGCCCATCACACCCAAACTGTCTCACAATCACAACTAAAAACTAGACAGAGTACAGGAAGCAACTACCCCAACACAAAGGAGTTAACTCATGGAGAGACTGAGAAGAGGCCAGATTTGAAGAACAACATTTAGGAGGTGAGGATCTAGCTATGAGTGAGGGGGATAGGATTGAGCAAATGTAAAAAAATTAAATTAAAAACAGTTGAAAAAGTGATTAAGAGACTGGAAAGCAGGTAATAGTTATCTAACAAAATGAAGCCTGTATAATCTACAGATACTTGGAAGAAACGTAAACTATTTTAAAAATATTTAAAGGTAAAAGTACAAGAAAACTTTCCTGAAATGAAGGAAGTTTAGAAATGAGGGTTAAAGAATATAATAGGAACAGGAAAATTCACACAAACTGATCAAAACCAAGATATCATTGCGGTAAAAATTTCTGAACTGCAAAGATTAGGAGAGACTCAGGGCATCTAAGCAGAAATAAAAGGTGTCATTTAAAGGGGAGGAAAGATCTAATTGACTTCAGATTTGCCAAAAGATAGAATTATTTGTAAAACTGTGAGGAAAAAATATGTGATAGAAATATGTTATATTCTGGCTGTACTGTCCTTCAGAGAAACATACCTTAATCTGAGCCCTGAGGAAATGTGGGAACTCTGTGCCCTTATAGAAACACTATTGGATAAATGAAAGATAATGAAGAATATATCAAATGTAGCTACTCAGAAATGAAGATAAGAGGTAAGCACAACATCTACTTACATATTATGCAAGGACAAAATAACTGCTGGAAATAAGTTTGAAGCTTAATGATGTTCCTAAATCTTGACAATGTAAAATAATAAGACGTTTGAAAAAATCTGGAAGATGCATGTGAAAAAGACTAAGTATGCCAAATTTCTAATTTTAATATCAGAGTCAGAATATGTTGATAAAGTTCAGCAATTCTTTTACTCTTTTTTATTTGTTGATGATAAATTGAAAAAGATAAAAGGAATAAAATAATATTTTAATTAAAATTGGTGAGAGTATGATCCCATTTGGTAAAGTTTTTTTCACTGGTATGAAATTTATGCATCCATCCATTCACTCACCTAGTACTTATCTACCTACCTATTCTTCTATTCTTATTATTAATAAGTACACTTATGAGTGGATGACATCATAATTACATAAATGAAGAAGACTCTTTACTTTAGGAGGGTTAAGGAGACCTCCAAATTTTGAGACTTCAGCATTGCTTTATTCCGACAGCACAAAGTACTTAATACATCAACCAATATTTAATAGATATTTAATAGAATCTCTTAAATATCCAAGAAACCTTATAGGTGTTCTATAAATATCAGAATAGAAAAAGAAGCATTCACTTCCTTATTTTGTGTTCTAAAAAATGTTTTATGGCCCAAAGTTTGCAAATAACGGAAGAATGATTTTATATATATAAATTCTAAATCCAAGTGATTTGTGATTTTGGAATTATGGAAGACCGAACTATATGGAAGCATTTGCTTCAGGAATGTCACATTAAACCGTTTTGTTCCTAATTGCTTTAGCTTACTATGAGCTCAGTCAGTGACTTTAACGGGATTTTCTCTGGCCCTTCCTTGCTAACCGTGCCTATGCTGTTGGGAATGGTGCATTGATGTTCTCTGGAAGGATAATCAGGTTCAGTGAGGTAACTGTAGAATGTACCTTACCTCTTCTGTAATTTCTTTAAGACCCCCTACTATTACTAATCTTTTATCATTTTTTTTCAATTTGAATGGTGGAAATTGAATTTGTTTTTTATGAAGTTATTTATTTTGTTGAAAGGTAGTACACGTACTGAAAACACTTTCAAAGAACACAAAAACAAATACATTGATAAATAATTACACTTTCCCACTTAAGACTCTGAGTTTCTTAATGGCAACCATGGTTAGTATATTCCTTTTGCTTTTTTTCTGAAAAAGTTCTTTGCTTCTTTAATGTTTATATATTCTTAAACATATAATGCACACATACTCCAAAAATAGAAATCAGAGCATATATTTGCACTGCTCTGAATTTTGATTTTTTTCATTAAAAATATACCTGAGAGTTCTCCCCTCAATCGGCTTGTACAGAGAACTATGATGTCATTCCTTTAATGGCTGCATCTTACTCTATTCAGTGCTTGTACTATAAGGAATTGAAACAAGCTCTTTGTTGGAGGACATATTTTTTCCTCAGTTTTTTGGTTATTCCAAATTTTGAAGCAATGAACATCCTTGCATGTGTCCTTGCACACATGTATGTGTGGGAAGATATCCAAGTCAGGGGCCACTTATTTACCTATTTCTTGTGGGGATGGCAGTGCGTAGACTGCAAGGCTGTCCTCAGTGGCTACAAGACAAGTAAGACAATCTCCTAGAGATGAAATGTTTTCTAAGGTTCTAAGGTTGAAGCAGTTAAGATGTTAATGTCTTAACTAAGACATTAATATCTAACATCATTTATGATGTCATTAATAGTGAGTGTTTGAGGTGGCCTGTTTTCTCTGTGGCTTTCCTAATATTCAACATACAATCCTATGTAAATGGTGGCTCCTGGGGGTGTGCAACCTGGAAAACATGGTGGCCCTGATTTCTAAAAACTATAGTTTTTAGACTGAGCTAGTAGACTATTAAATAAAAAGTAGTAGTATCCTTTTTTCATTTTAATTTGCATCCATCTAATTTTAAGGGTGTCCCAGCATGTTTTTATGTTAATAATTCACTTCTTGGTTTGTATGTGTGAGTGTGGATATAGTTTTATTCATGCAGTTTGCCTATTTATTTTCCTATGGCTTATAGGTCAAAACTTTTTATATGTTAAAGATTTAAAGATTAAAAATAATCATTATTTTAAAAGTGCTGCACTTTATTTTTCAGTTGCATGTCACTCTTGATCATGAAAAATTTAATACAGTTTGAGCTGAGCGTCTTTAATATAAAGACCTTTTCCATTCTATGGTAACAAGAAATCATCCATGGTTTCTTTTTCATCCTTTTTAGCTTTTGAAATGTAATTTTTTTTTAATTTTTACTTTTTATTATTATTTTTATTATTATATTCAATTAGCCAGCATATAGTACATCATTAGTTTTTGACGTAGTGTTCAATGATTCATTAATTGTATATAACACCCAGTGATCACCACCACGCGTGCCCTCCTTAATACCCATCACCCAGTTACCCCATCCCCCCACCGACCTCCCCTAGAGCATGAGTCATGAGTTTCCCAGAGTCATGAGTCTCTCATGGTTTGTCTCCCTCTCTGATTTCTTCCCATTCAGCTTTCCCTCCCTTCCCCTGTGGTCCTCCACACTATTATTCCTTATGTTCCACATATGAGTGAAACCATATGATAATTGTCTTTCTCTGACTGACTTATTTCACTTAGCATAATACCCTCCAGTTCTATGCATGTCGATGCAAATAGTGCGTATTCATCCTTTCTGATGGCTGAGTTGTATATATGAACCACATCTTCCTTATCCATTCATCTGTTGAAGGGTATCTTGGCTCCTTCCACAGTTTGGCTATTGTGGACACTGCTGCTATGAATGTTGGGGTGCATGTGCCTCTTCTTTTCACTACATCTGTATCTTTGGGGTGAATACCTGGTAGTGCAATTGCTGGGTCATAGGGTAGCTCTATTTTTAACATCTTGAGCAGCCTCCAGACTATTTTTCAGATTGGTGTACCAGCTTGCATTCCCACCAACATTATAAGAGGGTTCCCCTTTCTGCACATCCTTGCCAACATTTGTTGTTTCCTGTCTTGTTAATTTTAGCCATTCTAACTGGTGTAAGGTGGTATCTCATTGTGGTTTTGATTTGTATTTCCCTGATAGCTAGTGATGTTGAACATTTTTTTATGTGTCTGTTAGCCATTTGTATGTCTTCTTTGGAGAAGTGTCTGTTCATGTCTTCTTCCCATTTCTTGACTGGATTATTTGGTTTTTTGGGTGTTGAGTTTGAGAAGTTCTTTATAGATCTTGGATACCAGCCCTTTATCCATGATGTCATTTGCGAATATCTTCTCCCATTCCATGGGTTGCCTCTTAGTTTTGTTGACTGTTTCCTTTACTGTGCAAAAACTTTTTATCTTGATGAAGTCCCAAAAGTTCATTTTTGCTTTTGTTTCCCTTGCCTTTATAGACATGTCTTGAAAGAGGTCCGCTGTGGCCAATGTCAAAGAGGGTACTGCTTATGTTTTCCTCTATGATTTTGATGGATTCCTGTCTCACATGGAGGTCTTTCATCCATTTTGAGTTTATCTTTGTGTATGGTGTAAGAGAATGGTCCAGTTTCATCCTTCTGCATGTGGCTGTCCAATTTTCACAGCACCATTTATTGAAGAGACTGTCTTTTCTCCATTGGATATTCTTTCCTGATTTGTCAAAGATTAGTTGACCACAGAGTTGAGGGTCCATTTCTGGGGTCTCTTTCTGTTCCATTGATCTATGTGTCTGTTTTTGTGCCAATACCATGCTGTCTTGGTGATCACAGCTTTGTAATATAGCTTGAAGTCAGGCATTGTGATGACCCCAGCTTTGGTTTTCTTTTTCACCAATTACTTTGAAAAGTAATTTAAAGAATGGAGTCGATATCCAACTATTTCTTTTTACTCCAAATGGCTTGTTATTTTGATACCATTTATTGAATAACATATATTTTCTTACTGACTAGAAGTGCACTTTTCTTGTATGCTAGATTCCCATGGGTGTTGAGTTGGTAACATCTTTATAACTGAACTAGAAGAGCAAGTTAGGTACAAAATATATACAAAATAGGGGGAAGGGAGAATAAAGGATTCTTTTGGGGATATGTTCATTTTAATTATATTTAAAGCAAACAGGTGAAGACATTCACGAGGTGATTGGGATTTCTGTGTTCAGCCTCATTTTATTTTATTTTATTTTATTTTTAAAGATTTTATTTATTTATTTGACAGAGACAGACAGCCAGCGAGAGAGGGAACACAAGCAGGGGGAGTGGGAGAGGAAGAAGCAGGCTCATAGCGGAGGAGCCTGATGTGGGGCTCGATCCCAGAACGCCGGGATCACGCCCTGAGCCGAAGGCAGATGCTTAACCGCTGTGCCACCCAGGCGCCCCCAGCCTCATTTTAAATCAGACCCTTACAGGAATTTAGCTGCCATTGGTTGCTTGGTCAAACTGGATTGCCTCCAAATATTTTATCTTCTGTGTCATCATGGTTTGTCTCTATGGAAGGGACTTTCAGTCTTGGCTATAATAGTTTAGAAAAACAAGATGGTTCTAACTCCAAGCGAGTGGGCAGATAATTCATCCATGACCTTTTATATTTTGATTTTATGTAAAGAGGTGTACAGAAATGTGCTTTATGAATAGACAGTTCCAGTAGCTTTGTTATTAATAGGATAGCTATATTTAATGGTAAAATGGCTGAATTCTTTTTGATGTCTTCAATTGTTCCATATAAATAACCTGTCTAGGAGGTAGCTCTTCATGGAGAATCTATGTAAACAGTTGTCCTTTTATAAACTCATATTAATTTTCAGAATTGAAAGACTCAGTTTTCACAAATTTATTTGTATAAAATTAGCAATGAGACTGGCCTTAGGAAAAAAACATTAGGAACTTCAGCCAAGAATCCTTTTGGAAAAAACATTCCCTGAAGAAACCAAAAATGTTATTGACTGTCTACTTCCAATTTAATTTGGACCAAGTTAGAACATTGGATGATTGTAATCTTCTGAAGCCTTTTCATTTTTAGTTAACGTTTAGCTGAATCTTTCTTCTGTGTTTCCCTGTCCATTATGAGGTATAATCTAATATCTAGCTAACTCATTTCTAAATTTTAATTAGATTACCACCTGTCCTTATCGCATTTATATGAGTCATTTTAGAATGGATGTGTACATGCTGAGCCAATTTGTATGAGAGATAATAGTATGCAATAATGAAGATGTAGGGTATTGCCAGGTTATAATTCTCACTTCTACTCAAATTTTCCAGGCATCTAGATTTTATGACTGGATTTTAGATTCATCCAGGAGGAATCCCAATACTTGGAAATTATTTGAACCTAAGTATATGATAGAATGAGGTGGAATGAATTATGGACAAAACCCTCATCCAGTGTCCAGAGGCTAGTCCCTTGGCAAAACACTAGAAGATTATGAATAAACTCAGAATGAAACATGTTTAGGTCATTATTTTCAAGGCACTAACAAAAGAAAACATTTTAACAGGAGAATGGCTTTAGGAGCTCAGACACAGAATTCTAAAAGGAATGTAAAATATTAAATGTGAAGCTGGTATACACAGTCTGGGACATAACTGAATTTATAGATTTGTAACTTAAAGTGGGTCTTCTTTCCTGGATATATTTATATTGGCCCCCACGATGCTAACTGAACACGTACGCACTGGCACATCCATCCAAGAGAGCCTATATGAAGATCTTTAAGAACACTGTGAAATAATGCACCTAAACTTGTAATGCTAACACTAGTGGCAACAGCCAACAGAGCAATTGGACTTGTATCCAATAGTATACCTTTAAGTAGTTTCCAGTCATGAGGTTTTATCATCTCAGGAAATGAGGTGATTTTCTGAACAGACTCCTTATGGGCCAAATAGGTGAAACTCCAAACTTCCAAACAACAGCAGTGTCTGAAAATTGTGTTGTCTGAAATTCAAAACCCTCAAATTCTTGATGAGACCTACCACTGTGGCAGGTTCATGGGAGGTTCCCAGAGTAGACAGTGCAATGTATACTTTCATTACAGTTATAGGACTTGGATCCTTGGTGAGCTGGGCTTGGACACACGAATTCCTTTTGAACATCTGGCTGAAGGTGTAGGCTACCACAGAACTGATACCATTTAAAAATTTTTGCCACCTTGAAACTTTCTCCTAGGACCATATTCTCAAGGTTTTTACCACTCCCATAGTGAGGAAAAGCCCAGAAAATCTCACCAGGAGAAAATACAAAAGAAACAGCCATTTTTGCCCAATACTTACAGTATTTAAAGAAACGTGTCCCTCTCTAGGCCTCCCTGGAGGGTTTTTATTTTGTTTTGATTTTTTTTCCTAAGCAAATGCCAACTCTGAAGTTGGTTGTGATTAGAAATTATACTAGGTCATCTGCAAGAGGCCATGCTTCACTCTATTTGTGAGTCAGTCGCTACCTGCACGGTCAGAATCATCCCCTTTTCCTCAAGTCTTTGGTGGGTGAGGGCATGGTCACCATGGTGGGACTTTCCTGGCTGAGTTCTGAGTAACCACTGTTGAGAATTCTCCCTGGGGTAACATGGATTTGGAGAGCCGGAGGGCAAGCCATAGTGGAGTCTGTGAACAAAGTTTTAGATTTCTAAGAAGACACAACACAAGCACCAATCCCAAAGGGCCAGTGGCCAGATCCAGTTCTAGCTGAAGATCTAAGACTTTAAGGCCAGACAGAGCTCAGATCAGAGTAGCAGCTTGTTGAGACCCAGAGTTTTGTTGTTGTCGTTTTTCCCAGGTTAAAAACTTTCTGTTTGGAAGAAAACAAAACCAAAAAGCACTCAAAAAAAAAAAAATGGTCAGGGGAAGAACACTGTAGAAAGTCAAGCCACTGATCTCCGGCAGATCACAAAGAGCCAGCACTGAAGCTGGCCCAAGCACATCCTCATCTTGGTGTTGCACTTGTCTTCCTCACCCAGATCTCATTGGCTCCGACAGAGCTGATCCCCCAGCTCACTTTCTGGCTGTGCTTTGATTCCAGATAGATGGCTCTTGTGGTACCATCTTTCATCACAGTACAGTTTCCCGTCTTCTCTCCAAGCTTCAAATCTCTGGGCTGGAGCCTCTTCCAGCATGGCAGGCAAGTGTTCAGGAGAGGAAGGGGATGCTGGTCTCTTGGGTAACTTAAGCTTATTTAACGTTGTCAGATCCCTCATGATCTGTTCATCTGTTGACAAGTAGATTAGCTGCACAGGAGCCAGTTTTCTTCTATTGTCGCGAACAATTGTTGCGTGGAGCTTTGGGGGTCTGTGGCTGATACTTATCTGTTACTTTCAGCGTTGGGGGTGAGGGGAGGTTGGACTTGTTTAAGGTCTCCATGACAATGCCAAGCAGGCCTGCTATGGCTTGATTGTACAAAGGTCAGGATGAATAGGGTAGGTTTTTAAAATAATAATAATAATAATAACCACACTGTAATAGGTTATTATTTGACAAACATTTTTCCAAGCAATTATTACATAAATACACTTTATTTAATCTTCACAACAATGCTCTGAGGCTGGTACTATTAGCATCCCTCATTTACAGATTCATACAGAGGCTTAAAAAGAGACAGAGTCAGATTCCATCAAAATGCCTAGAGTATGTACTTTTAACCATTGTGCTATACTGCCTCCCATTCATTGCCGAGGTAACGGATAGTGGGGATCTCACAGAGAATGGGTATGCATTAGTGGGTTTTGGTGGTCAGTTCGAGGTAGCTTTATCAGTTGCCTCTGAACAGACTGGATAATATCCCCTCAAAAGCTTCACTGCAAAGAAATGTCTGTGAAGTAGTTAGCATGGGGCTGCCATTTATAAACTGCACTTTCTGGAGAGTTAGGTTACTAAGCAGAGCACAGGAAACTGGCCCAACTAGACCACTGGAAGCATTGCCTTGTGTATCCAAATCAAGTCCTTAAAAAGTCTGAATTGTTTCTCTTTATCGAACTGTTCTTTCGTTCATTTGAGGAGAGTTCTATGTCACTTTCATTCATTCAACAATGTACATTGAGCCTCACTCTGTACCTGCAGTATTCAAGATGCTGGGGATAAAAAATGGAAGATGAGTCCCTACCCTCATGTAACTTAAACAGAAGTGAGAAAGAGATGCCATCAAACAACAGGATGCTTCCTTCAAAACTATAAGTGCAGGGGTGTGTGGGTGGCTCAGTCAGTTAAGTGTCTGACTCTGGATATAGGCTCAGGTCATGATCTCAGGGTTGTGGGGTCAAGCACCAGCACAGAGTCTGCTTGAGTTTTTCCCTGTGCCCCTGCTGCTCGTGCTCTTTCTCTCTTTCTCAAATAAATAAATAAATCTTTTAAAAAAATTAATAAAAATGTAAGTGTAAACTCGAATGAGATCACCAGAGAAGTGGCACAGCGGGCTTTTTGGGGGAGTCAAAGAAACCTTCTCAGAAGAGGCAGCATTTTAACAGAGGCTTGCAGAAGCAATGACTGTCAGGCACACAGGCAGGGGAGGCTGTTCCAGGGAGAGAGCATGTGTAAAGGCAGGGTGCCAGCACAGAGCTTGGTGCATTCAGAGAACTCTAAGTAGTTCAATATTGCTGGCTTGCAAAGAGCAAGGCAGGAAATGACAGATGAGACTTGACATTTAGGCAGTGGCCAGATCTTAAAGTTCTTTGTATGCCAAGGAAAGGAGTTTACAGTTTACTCTGTAGACACTAGGAAAGCACTTTAAGGGTTTTAAGCCACGGTTTCACGGTTAGATTTTTCATATTGGAACCATCACTCTGGCAGCAAGTATAGAAGATGGATTGGAGGGAGCTGATACTCGAGGCAGGGGCCCAGGAGGATTGTAAGGCTGCCCTACTTTGGGGTGTTTTCTGGCACTGGAGATAGCAATAGCCTTGAGCTTCCACAGTGGGTTGGGTCAGACCTCATGGAATTGCAGAGATCGGTGTCAGGGAGGATCAGAGAGGTACAAGGAAACAATGGTGACTCAGTCTGAGCAAGGTGTGCAGTGTAATAGGCAGAGTATGGAATTTGAGCCAAATGTATCTGCAATGTGCAAAGTCTTCTCAGTCATCCCCACACATTCAGATGACTGCAGTGTCATCCTCAAATGTACAATTTCACCTTAGAAGCAGTCATTTTCCTCATGGTCTTACAGACTGCATATGGAGGCCAAACTGACTGAGTGCAGGTTTTTTGTTTTTTTAACTTCAGCGAGTCAGCTCTCTTGGATTGTGTCCAAGCTGAATTTATAAATAAGATCTACATTTCTGGGAGTGTGTTTGTGTTGTGTATTTTAGTGTGAAATGTACTCTTTCTTATTTCAGAGAATTTTTGGTCAGATTATCTCTAGTTTTGTAGTATTTATGCTACAGTTTCCCTGAGTTGGTTGACAGGAGGTTTATTCCTCTCTTCTCTTAGAAGATTTTTTTTGTACACACCTACACACGATATACCCACACACATCTCAAAAATACAACTGGGGCTAGAGAATATAATGCCNGAGTCAGCTCTCTTGGATTGTGTCCAAGCTGAATTTATAAATAAGATCTACATTTCTGGGAGTGTGTTTGTGTTGTGTATTTTAGTGTGAAATGTACTCTTTCTTATTTCAGAGAATTTTTGGTCAGATTATCTCTAGTTTTGTAGTATTTATGCTACAGTTTCCCTGAGTTGGTTGACAGGAGGTTTATTCCTCTCTTCTCTTAGAAGATTTTTTTTGTACACACCTACACACGATATACCCACACACATCTCAAAAATACAACTGGGGCTAGAGAGTATAATGCCAAGTGAAATCAGTCAGTCAGAGAAAGACAAATACCATATGATTTCACTCATATGTGGAATTTAAGAAACAAAACAAATGAACGAAGGAAAAAAGACAAGGCAGAGACAAATCAAGAAACAGACTCTCAACTACAGAGAACAAACTGATGGCTACCAGAGGGGAAGGGGATGGGTGAATTGGAGATGGGGATTAAGCATACACTTATAAAGAGCACTGGGTAATGGATAGAATCGTTGAATCACTGTATTGTACGCCAAAAACTAATATAACACTTCATGTAAACTATACTGAAATTAAAAAACTTAATAAAAACTTTTTAAAATTATATCCACACATATAAAAGATAAAATGTCTGTGGGTTTTCTATTGTCTCTGGAAGGCAAGGCCTTGATTTGCTGATCTTAAGGCATAACTTAAAATTCTTCCTTTCTAATGAGAATAATTCTTCCAAAATACTTAGAATATAAGGCTTATTTTCATGCCAATCTCATTCCATTTGTATTTGTGCTGTATTTTTTACTTGTCATCCTAAAATAATACTTCTGCCAGAGGAGTCAGTATTAAAATAAACACCATCAATAAATGCACTTGAAAGGTGCTGGGACCCTGACTGACTTTTTTACCGGAGACATTCTATTAGCATCTGACCCTATGCAGCTAAATCTACATGGCCGCCCCCAGCTCCCTGTTACTTTAGAGATGGTACTAACTGGAAGATTTCTCCTGAGCAGTGTGCATTGTCTTGATGCTTTTACACTTGGGTTCTGTGTATCTGTGGGCACGTGCATGGGCCACATAAGAACTTCTGTAATCTAGACAGCTGCCATGTTCTATTTTCATGTTACTGATACACACTCAGGCATCTCCCCTAATAAAACGAGCCCATCTGCAATGAGGCGAGCAAAATGGAAAACATATAGGATGGCTGGGCGCCAGGAAGCTTATATATACATTCCAGTAAGCTAATGCCTCACATACGGTATTGTGTTGGCTGTCACAACTCATGAACCTCAATTGACATCACCTGGTACCGTTTTTCCCTAATGTTCTACGTCATTCATTGTCTTCAAAGCTAATCTGAACTTGTGGTAATTTTGCCATGTAATCATTTCAGATGAGTGCGATGTGCATGTGACCAGTGTAGGGTGGGGGGAATTTATTAGATAAAGGAAGTAATGTGATTTTGATTTATACTGACTACCAGAGAACTATAAGTAGAGATTTTAGGGTTAGACTCTTGGGGGGGTTCACATTCCCCCCACTTATTAAATATATGACCTTGAGCATGTTGTTTAACCTTTTTGTGCCTCAGGTTTCTTGTTCATAAAAATAGAGGTAAAATAGGTGCTTTGTAGTAGGTTATTATGAGGACTAAGAAAATACATGTAAAGTGTCTGTCATGGAGTTTAAATGTTTAATAGATATTTTCTCTCAGCACTGAAGTATCAGTGTTTGATTATCTTTTGGCCCTCTGTGAACACTAATGCTGCTTAGTTTTTGTAGGCTGATTAATCTGGTTTATTAGAGATCATGAAGGTGGAAAAGCTGTCTTCCAGAGAGGGTTACTTGAATGAACCTGACTGAAATAGTGTCTTCCCCACCCCAGACAAACCCCAAAACCCTGCCTGAAATGTACTACTCATTTGTGCTTTTAACAGCCAGTGGATGCTAATAGAAAACACGTAAAATATAAGATCTGTGCAAAAAACAGCTATTCTTACAGCTACCAGAAGTTGATAGTAATTGTAATGGAGAAGTAGAGCTCGGAATTCTTCTGAAGCACCTTGTAAATATGCAATTAACTGTTCTGAATCTCATAAAGTCATCATAAAGCACATCCTGCAAATGTGAGAAAAAGAACATATAAATACTAAATAATTATTCCCAGGTCAGAGTGATTTTTTTTCCCCAAAGCTGCAAATGCTAGCAGATCATAAGGAATTTATCTATTCACTAAAGAAAGTTTTTACAAATGAACTAATTCCAGTCAGACAGAACTCAATTCAGATGACTGAAACGAAGTAAAAGTTTTCCTGCTGCATCTAAGTAGAGGATTTAATTTTGTTTTCAGGTGTTGTGAACTGTGTTGTAATTATTTTTCTGTTCCTCATTTCACATAGTGCTTTTCAGAATTTTAGTAGCCATCCTAGAAGAAAGCTGAGACTAAATTTTACATAACAATGTTGCGCAAACTCTTTGTATGTGCTCTAGAAATAAAAACTGGTATCTGACCATATGCCCCTGATCAGAGGCTTGAGAGTGAGCCGCTGCTAATGCATACGGAGCACAACGTGATAGACCTCCATCTCCTTTGCCCCCTCCAAGGTAACAGTTGCTACAAATGTTGTCTCTTTCATTTGGCATTTCTTTTCCACTTCCACTACTACTTGAATTTGCATATTTGTATCTAGCTATAAAGTCATCTGGTTCATGTTCATTCATGGATTATATGACTGAGCAGCAAGCAGTTCAAGTTTCTTATTATCTCTGCCGTCCTGTGATTTTACAGTCTTTTCACTCCTAATGTTTTTGTATTTTCTCTGTATTTTGGCTTGGTCAAACATGTCTGAAATTTGTTAGCATTATTGTCCTTTCCAAAGAATGTGATCTGGGTATGATCAAGCTGTCTGTCGGTGTTTTCTATTAGTAATAATAATGAAAATGCCATTATAGACATGTCTGAAGATTAAAGGAGATAATGTATATAATGACTTACATGAAATGAACACTTAATGAAGTTCGGCTCCTTCTAGTAGTAGTACCGTACATCTGACGTTATTCATGCCTTACAGTTTCAACACTCTCAGTGATGCAATGCTTTAAAGTTTCTAAAGCCTTTTCACAGATTTACTGCACGTAGCCTTCTGCTGTGTACTGAATGGTTGTGCCTGCCCCCCATTCATATGTTAAAATTCTAATCCCCAATGTGATGGTATTTGAAGATGGTGCCTTTGGGAGATGTTGGATCATGAAGGTGGAGCTCCTGATGGGATTAATGTCTGTCTAAGAAGAGATACCAGAGAGCTTGCTTTCTCCCAACCTCTCTCCCTCTCTCTCTCTTTCTGCCATGTAAGGGTGTATGAGAAGACAGCCTTCTGCAAGCCAGATAGAGGGTCCTCACCAGGAACTGAATTGACTGGCACCTTGATCTTTGATTTTCCCATCGCCATAAGCATGAAAATATGTTTCTGTTGTTCACACCACCTAGTGTACCTATGACCTTCTGTTATAGTATAAGCCTGAACTGACTGACACATTCAGATTAGGCAGTATTAGTTCCATTTTTCAGATGAAAGAAATTAACAAAAGTTACTAGGACAAGAGGATTTTTGTGAAAGAATTAGCATTATTGAAGTATATAGGAGTAGATGATGATCTTTCTAGGAGCATTAACACCCTGACAGACTAGTCATCATGCTGTTTAATGAACAATAGTAATGTTACCTCTTAAAAATAAAGAAATAAAGAAGAAAAAACAGTATTTGAGGACAGAGGTAATAAAGGCTTAGGAGGATAAACGGGATAATGTTTAAACAATAAAATCACCCATCTACTTGTACAGTCTTTCCATTTTATTTCATTTAGCACAGAGGTAAGAAAAGGAAATTCAAGGAAAAGTGCTTTAGTCATTGAAAATGCCATCCTTCATCTACACTGTTGAATGATAAGGTGGTTATCTGGTCCTTCCAAGGACTTATATTACTTAAGTGACCTCTCTCTGGAATAAAGACTTTCAGTAAAAGAAGTGAAATTCTTGGAAAATGTCTGTTTGGGGAAGAGGATGAAAGTTCCTTGGTTTATTTCCTGAGTCGTTTCTGAACTTTGTTTTGAGTTCAGTTATTCCTAATATGTTTTGTTTTTTAAGATTTTTGAGACTCTAACAGATTCTGTGATCCCTTTTTCCAGGAAAGGGCAGAGATACGCAAAACATTGTGTACTATCTCATGGGGATCAGGAAACCTAGCCTTGGGCCCCAAGATTAGGAAACATGGTTTAGATTTTTTAAAAATATGTGTTTTTATAAAATAACTACTTTTTTAAACTCCAAGTCCCATTTTTCTGTCTTTCAGGTGTTCAGTAAGGTCACTTATCTGTAAATGGACCATTTTTTTAGTATATGTGCTGCCAAAGCGAGCACTAAATGGCTGTATTTTAAATACAAACTTTTGTCTACACATAGAGGTATATTAAGTTTTAAACATCTCTATATGTTAGTGATTGCATTATTTTGAAGTATTTCAGCTAAGCATGGGCATGAGGTAATGCTAATATATTAATCATATCAGTCACTAACCAGATTGCCAGATAAGGTGCAGAAGACCCAAATCCATTTGAATTTTAAATAAACCGGGGCACCTGGGTGGCGCAGTCGTGAAGCGTCTGCCTTTGGCTCAGGGCATGATCCCAGCCTCCTGGGATCGAGCCCCACATCAGGCTCCTCTGCTGGGAGCCTGCTTCTTCCTCTCCCACTCCCCCTGCTTGTGTTCCCTCTCTCGCTGGCTGTCTCTATCTCTGTCAAATAAATAAATTTAAAAAAAAATATTTAAAAATAAATAAATAAATAATTTTTCAGTATAAGTATTTTATGCATTGGGAATTTCCATAAAATTCAAATACCCCCCAATGCATGGGCCATACCTGTACTAAAAATGATTTATCATCTGGAATTCGAGTATAACTGGCTGTCTTGAGTTTGTTTTATTCTGGTAGCTCTAGACTAACAGAACACTTCCCAATCATTGCAGTAGTAGGTTCACAAACCATGTTTATTGCATTACCTCCCCCCCACACTATCTATTAAAAGCCCTAGAACATAATACACAGTCGTGAAATTTGCTAAATGAAGAAAATTATCCCATTTCTAAGTAAAAGAGACTTGGTATTTGGGTCAAGTATTTCAAGGGACTTTTTACTATAGAGTCGAACTCCAAGCCAGTCTTAATTTTAATAGCTTGTCCAAAGTCCAATTTAAAATTAGAACTCAGCTCTGCTTAACTCCAAAGCCAATGCTTTATTAACCTCTATTAGTGGTTCCCAAAGGAGGAAATACTGTATTCTTTTTTTTTTTCAGAGCATGAAAGCAAGCGGCGGGGGGGGGGGGGGGGGGTGGGGGGGGGGGGGGGGGTTTGGGTTGGCAGAGGGAGTGAGAGAGAGAGGATCTTAAGAAAGCTCCATGCCCAGCAACCAGCACCCAGTGAGGAGCCCCAGTGGGACTCAATCTCATGACTCTGAGATCATGACCTGAGGTGTGTGAGGGGTCGGGGCTTGGGGGAAAAAGCTACTGGAATTTAGTGTGTGGGAGCCAGTGATGCTACATATCCAGCAATATGTGGGGATAATCCCACACAACAAAGAATGATTCTGGTTCCCACAGGACTTTTGAGATTACTTCCACGTATTCAAAAAGGGAATAAACTCTTAAAATGATCTCAAGCTAGAACCTAACTCCAGTGACACATCTACATAAAGTTTTGCATTGCATTAATACACACTGAATTTTCCAAGAATGAAACTAGCACATGAATCAAGAGATTTTACATAAAACGCCACAATAATTTGATAAGCAGGGTCTAAAAAATCCAATAGTGTGTAGAATGCTGGGTGACGTTATTGCAAATGAATTAAATGACCAAAGTAAAGTTGTACAGTCAGCTGGGAAGTAATGGTTCCATTGGCTTAAATGCAAGATCCACGATCCAAATATATCCAGGTCTCAGATCAAGTATGGTTCTATCTTCAGACACTTGTCTGCTCCAGCTTAGGATTTTGGGGGACAATTCTGGGTTTGGTGGCTGGCTGAAACTTCCAGAGCAGCAGCAGCAATTCCAGGAATCTCCTGAGGAGTTGGTTATTAGTTCATGACCCCAGTAGAATAATCCACCTTTTCCCTGCTTTTCTCCTAAATAGAGCTGCCTGCTATATTTATGCCTGGCTTTGCTCTTGCATCTATGTCTTCACCTATCAACAGGATTAGAACTCAGCCCACTTTCAACTGAGAAGCGGGTTGGGCAGAAGATGGGAGCTAATTGCCTACGCTATTTTACTCATGTTTGCTAATTAAGGAATGAGTTATCTTGTGTTTTCCTGTTCTTTGTTTATTTTGGAACCTTACTAAGAGTTTTTTACTATTTTAGAAAATTCCATCACTTATGATAATCCCCTTATGATATTCGGTTCTTCAACTCAACGCATTGGTATCTATCAAATTCATGGTAATTTTAGAAGGAAACATCTGTTTCATTTTGCTTTCTATGGAAATCACTTTGAAATACTAATTTTATTATTATAAATTTTAAAAATTCTTCTTTATAATATAGATGTAACATTATATTCCTTTTTGAGATTATACTTGTAGGTAAAATTTATATTACTTATAAACGTCATTTAAAAATATTTATTGAGTGGTACTGCTCTATCTGATGGAAATATATATATCAAAACAGTTGCGCATCTGAGCAATGTCCAACATTCAGATAAAGTATACTATGATTCACATGTTGTCAGATTACCCAGTATCAAATTGCATCTGGGAAAAACAATGCCAAAAAATAATAGTAGTATATAATATTTCTTTTTTTAAGATTTATTTATGTATTTTAGAGAGAGAGTGTGGGGGGGAGGGGCAGAGGGAGAGGGAGAGAGTGTTAAGCAGACTCTGCACTGAGTGCTGAGTGTGGAGCCCAATGTGGGGCTCAGCTTCACGACCCTGAGATCACAACCTGAACTGAAACCAAGAGTTGGATGCCCAATTGACTGTGCTACCCTGACACATCATTAAATATTTTTTAACACAGATATTGTCGGGAAAATCAGTACACATTTATAGAAATTTGCAATTGGCAATTTACTTTCTGTGAAGTTCTTTAAACCATTCTTAAGTAAGAGAGAAAACTCCTTATCACTTCACTATTTCCAACATAGATAACATTTGGATGGAGTACCCAAGAAAAGGTAAAGATTTCTTACGGAAGCCTTGAGGTCGCATTGGTAAAATGGCAGCCCTTCAGTTCTCGTTAAAGGCCAACAGACACATCTAGGCCAGATATTAAGGGGAAAGCGAGCAGCTTCTTTGAACACTGCAGGACGCCTTGGTGCATTTTATCAAATACAGGGTGAGACGAAGAGCCTCGTGTGGAGTCGGACTGGGCGAAGTTCAAATCCCCTTCTGCTGCTTCATGGGACTTAAGTATTTCGTGTAATCTCTCTGAGTTTCTACTTCCTTTTTTTAAACAAGGGCAATTAGAGGCCCTTTTATCTCTATGTAAAGTAACACGTGTAGGCACTGTATTAGTCTGTTCCACCTGCCATAACAAAATACCAAAGACTGAGTGGTTTCAAGGATAGAAATCTCCTCACAGTCCTGGAGGCTGAGAAGCCCGAAATCAAGGTGCCAGTGGATTGATTTCTTGTGAGGGCCCTCTTCTTGGCTGCTGATGGTTGCCATCTTCTCTGTGTGCAGTACACAGCAGGGGACTCTCTCCCTATAAGGACACTAATTCCACTGGGTCAGGGCTCCATCCTTAGGATCTTACTTAACATTAATTACCTCTTTAAAGGCCTAATGTCCAAATACATCAGATTGGGGATCAGGACTTCAACTTGCAGTCGGCAGCATAGTTCCAGATCCTTAGTAGCGCTGGTCAGCATGGGTTATTACCAGCATCCTATAGCAAGTCCAATGATCACAAAACCATGTTGGGAAGTAAGCATGATTATTTTCATCTTAGACATAAGAAAACTGAGGCTCAGAAAGCATGGGTCACTTACTTCAGTAGAAGCATTCAGGAAGTGGTAATACCAGAATTTAAACTCAGTTCAGGCTGTATATGAGCAGTACACAGGCTGATTATATTCCATACTACATTGCTTCTCAGAATAATGACGTTTTAATTAATTATTAACAACTCATATTCTTACACTACTGTATAAATTGTAAAGTGCTTTTCCCAGCCCTTAGTTGTTACCGTGGAGAATGTTAGGAGACTAGTTAAAAGGGATGGGAAAGAGAGGACTGGGTTTCTCAGAAGCCAATAGCAACAAAGGTGTTGCAAAAGAAGATCCCATTTGAAGGTAAAGCAAAACTCAGAGGACTTTTCAAGATCAGAGAGGTAGACAAGGGGTGCAGGAAGGTGAGATCAAAGAGAGCAAACCTTAAGAAAAACCGAAGAAAGGGCAAAACCTTAAGCAAAGCAAGAAACGAGAGGACAGTTGGCATCACTGAGATGACAGGGCTGCAAAAGGTACCGACCGTAGTCAGCCAGCTGTCTCAGACAATGCCAACGGGCTGGGAATGGTTCAGCGCGAATTACTGTCGCTATAGTCCAGAAGTGGGAAGTGAGCAGGATGGTTTTTCTGGGTGAAAGAGAACTTCATGGTTGCTAAGAGTACAGTGGTTTAAGGTGCTGGATCTGGAGGTGAATTGACTGGGGTCACGTTCTGCCTGTGTGAGCTTGGGGAAAATGTAGGCTTCCCCGTTGTGATATGGCGATGATGATACTCCTTGTCTCATAATATTGATGTGTCAAATAATGTATTGAATGCTGTGTGCTTAATACTGTGCCTGCTACTTAGTCAAATGTTAGTGATGATGATGATGACATGATTATTTTATCTCTAGAATAATTACGTTTTGGGTAATTATGTACATTGCAATCATGACTGTCTCTTACACTCCACATGAGAGGTCAGAAGGTACAACATTATCTATGTACAACCTTTTCTAGGAAATCCTCAGGAAGACATAGCACCCCGAATGCCTGAGGAAGTGAAACCAGGGTTCATCAAAACCTCACGTGAGGGGCACATGGGTGGCTCAGTCAGTTAAGTGTCTGTTTTGGCTCAGGTCATGATCTTGGGATCCTGAGATCGAGCTCCACATCGTGCTTCTCCCTCTGCCACTGCCCCTGCTTGTGCTCTCTCTCTTAAATAAAAACATAAATAAAATCTTAAAAAAAAAAAAAACCCTCAGGTAAATGGAGCAGTCAGGCTCACCCTGGGGGGACTGAGTTAGGTATCAAAGCTCTGGGGCATATTAGCAGGGGATTTCCTAAGGAACATCTCCTGCTATCCTGCCTTTGTTCTCCTATCCACACATACTCACTAGAAGTCCCCATTCCTGGGCCAGGAGGTAGTGGCTGAATGTTTCCGATAAGAACCCTTTGCTGCCCTCAGAATATCAGTCCCAAGGAGAATGAGAGAACAAGTGAGAAAGCAAAAGTGACAAGGAGAACAAGGAAAGAGAAGAGGAAGGGAGTAAATAAGGCAGAGATCACTCAGAAAGTTTCTCACAGCCAGCACATACGAGAAGGGGGTTATGATTCCAAGGTTATAGCTGGAGAAAATGAACAGGGCAGGAAATGGATTGTCCACGCAGATCTACTAACTCAAAATTTCTTGTCCATTGTCCGAAGTTCTGCTTTTGTCCCCACAAAGTATGGGGATACCTAAAATTCAAGAGAGATCATGGGTCTTTTTCAACTACCAGCTGCTGAGCAAAGACAAAATGGCTGTGTGGTTGATCCAGCATGGTTGTTTAGATGACTAAAGCCTTTACTTGGAAAAAAGAGTTATTGTCTTGTGTGGTATTATCTTATAAGTAAAACTAGTTTTTTGCTAGGGCTAAATATGAAAGACCATCCACAAAATAAAAAGATAAACTTCATGACTTTTCTGTTTCCCTTTATATATATGTGCATAAAATTTTCTACATTTATCTATAACATTTTTCTTAATTTCACATCAGGGAAACTGCAAACTCTGATACTTTATTCTGTGTGTAATTGAGGTCATCCTCTGCAGAAAACTGGGACATCTCAATTACATAAGCTTGTTCCGTCCATACCATCCTTATTATTTACTGCTTTGATCTTATTCTGTATTGCCCATTTCTAAAATAAGAGACATTATACGTACTTGTCTTATATGAACTTTGATGATTTGTTACCTTAATTAGAAGAGTTTTTAAAGTGTTGATGCAAGACAACGTTGGTGATTTCAAACAAAATACGATCCCTGAATTAAGCAAGCCATAAATCTCACACGAGACTATCTTTAGAAAACAACTATTTTGATCATATATCCTCTAGTAAGATGTTCACTTTTCATTCAAGTGGTCAAGAAGTCTGAGTATCTTTTGTTTCCTCGAGGGATGTATATATTTGAAATCTGGCACAATCCACTGAATGGCAGTACATTAGATACAGGGGGAGGGATGATGAAGAAAAAGAAAATATATGAAAATAGACAGGTGAATTTGGGAACCTTACTTGCCTTGGGGGAAAAGAGCCATGAAAAAGCTGCTAGCACCCTTGAAAATACTGTGTATGTGCCTCATTATACCACCTATATTTCCAGCCTGTCACATTTCATGAGGTCTTTGTAAGCCAATGATGCTAGGGCTGTCAGCATGATATTCTCTAACTTGGGAGGGCTCCCACCCCCACCATTTTGTAAAACTTCCTGAAAAGCAATGCAGGGAGCCTTGCCAGGTATTCTTTCTAGCTCCATTTAATAAGAGTATTTTCAGATTTCAGTCAGAATAGCTCTATACTAGTGATATGCTGGGGCATCCACTCCTCAGTGCCATTGATTGTATTTTCACGGGAATTATATTTGAATCCACCCAGAGCCGCCGTTATTGTATATAGTGCCTTCAAATTCACTACCCTAGCTGCAAGTTCTACATTCAGCTTGATCCATTTTCCCAGTTAGGTTATCTCTCTGGAGAGATTCTGACTGTCCATATTAATATTAGTAATTAATATTAATAATACTAATTATTAAAAATAATAGCCTTGAGTTTTTTGAGAGTTGAGAGAACCTTCTTAGAGAAAGTGTGCATTGTTTAGAAGCAGGGCAGTGGCTGCCTTGGAGCATCTTGAGTTCCTCATGAAATGCTGGGAATTCTGTGCAGTCCCAGAGGGAACAGTGGGTTCTTCTTTCTCGTAGCGTGTGCTCACTGAGGCGGAAGTGAGCGGGGTGGTTTCCCTGAGCCCCTCCCAGATTCTATCCGTTCCTTGGCTTGAGTGCAAAATCACTGGCAAAAGGACCCAGAGCATTCAGTAACATGTCAACTGAAGCCTCCAAAATCCTGGTGGTGAAACAAAGTCATTAGGGGAGTAAAGTGCTGTGATTGAGCTCCTGAAGGAAGTAGCAGCTGACATCACCAGAACCCCAAACTATGGGAATCAGTGAGACAGATGATTTAAAGAGCTACTGCCCTAAAGAAGAGGATGAATCACCTTTCTTCCTTCTAACCTCCTCCCTAGATCTCTCTCCAACTTGAGAGGAGAGCCACTTCCCTCTTGCCATTCGCGTCCCTTCAAGGACAATAGAATTGGACTTTCTATTTTTAATGGATCTAGAGAAACTATTTTGTACATAAAGCTTCCTTTCTCACCTCTTATTTTGGCCAGTGTGATATATGTTTGGCATATTAAGATTTAAATCTTTGAAGTGCTGCTGATGCGATCACAGCAGAATGACGACAGAGGAAGGGAAGGGTAGACAAGAGAGTCTGAATACAGCACTCTAGTCATGGCACCAGATTATTTTGGGAACAGTATCTTCCTCTTCCTGCCTGTTCTCTCCCTCAATGTGTATCCTTGTTTTCTTGCCTCACACAAATATTCAGATGCTCTCAGTGCCCTCCATTCATTTATTTTCATAGCTATACAAGAGTAAGTGTTTCTGTTCACATTTTTCTCTTACTGTTGCTTCTCTTGCACCATTAGGTTGTGCTGCTAGTACGTTCCGAGGTCTGTGCACTTGGTTCAGGTATGTTTTCTGGCAATATTGTTCTTCCTGCTTGATCTAAGAAAAGTCTCTAATTTGCTCTCCTGCTTTCTCTGACACTTTCTCCCTTCAGTTTAGTACAAAGACTCTGCAATCTGCTTCCAGTCATCACTGTTGACACATCAAAGAAATATGACTTTAATTTTTCAAAGAAAATATGAATCATGTAGTGTTTCCCACACAGACAGTACCCTCCTCTGTTAGCTAGCTGTACAATTTAAAATTCTTAGCTTTATTTTATACACAAGCAGTGGTCATATTATTGGGACTGTACCATGCAGAGCGCCACCCCACCAGGATATGAGCTCATCTTCTCTGAGAAACTAAGTGGGGTTGAGCTGGGTCAGTGTTTGGAGAAACTCATTTCCAATGAAATCCAAGAGAATCTCAGGAAGGGACAATTCCGTATTCTGGACAATGACCTTCTTATTTGATGAGAACATTTCAGTTGAAAATTAAAAAGCAATGATAGACTCATTATTGTCACAGGAAAACCGCTTAATTGAAAATAAACCCCCATTTTATATGATTACCAAACAACAACTAAGTAGCACAGGAAGAAGTTTCATTCACAGCTCACCTTTGTGTGAGTGACACAAAGTAAGTGAATAATGATAAGATTTTTTTTTCCAAATTAACAATTTCTAAGGTGTGTGGTATGGTCAGAGCAATTTCAATTTGTTTTCTGTTTGTATAATACTTTACACAAAGTATTGGTTTTCCTAAGGATGCCCCTGTCATTACAAGACCTTGAATATCTTTGTGATTTATCCAGGTATGTGTTTCCAGACACTTATGGTAAAATGCAGAATATCTGTGAATCCAAATTAACTATTAAACTATGGTGGCAGTACCCAGGAAAGAGAACATTTGATGCACCATATCATCCCCTTCTCTAGTTACGCAAATAAAAACGTTTATTGTCCCGCGATGGCGAGATAAAGGAAGAAGATAAGAAGTGGCAAAAAATGAATAATCAAGAGCAACATGTAAGCCTGAATCTTGTAGTTACACTCTGCCCACTAAAGCTTCCTGTACATATCACTTGGATTCAACTCTCTCAATCTCTCATTACTTATGATTGTGTCCCCTGAAGGCTTGTTATCCGACCCACAGTGAGGGGGATGTATTCCAAAGCTGGGGGATTTCTATTCAGTTATGCAGGCGGGAGGGTGAATTTACAGTTGCAGGCATCCAAGAATGTATCAGTGACAGCAAGATTCCTGCAGCTTCATTTCGGCTGCCAAAGAAATGATTCTGCTGAATATTGATTGTGTTCCGCTTTAGGTCTTGCCCTTGGAGGCAGTCACCATTGACAAACACACATGCAGGCTCGTCCTCGGGCATCCACATGGCAGCTGCATGGCGCTCCGAAATAAAGTCAGTCAGCTACGTTTTCTGGGATCATCTCTGGGCAGAAAACTATTCTAGATTGTGTGTGTGTCCTGGTAGTGAAGAATGGAAGATGCTTATATAATCTAATGATACTGATGATTTAATGAGAAACGTAAAATAAAAATAAAAACCTACTAGTAAATACAATAAAATGGGCCACACATGTATATGTGAATAACTGATCTGGTACAGTGGAGGCATAAACCCCAAGTGTTTTCACAGGAAGGGAAAGTGGAAGAAGAAAGCAAAGGGTGGCTTGGAAAAGACAGTAATAGGATGACAGGCTTGGAGTTAATCTCAAAATAGATTATGGAAAAGCAGATTTTTTTCCTGGTCTTAGAAGAGAGACACGAAGTCAGTGTTTTTAAGGTGAGTGGATGCCCTGGGGTAGCATGTTTAAAATTGTCATTATTAAAATCTGTGCGATGTTCAGGGAGGAGAGGGTTCAAGATGGTGATATAGAAAGACCCTGAACCCAGTTCCACAGATGGGCCCACCAAATCTACAGCTACAGATAGAACGGTTCTGTCTGAAAAAGACCTATAAACTAGCTGAACAGCTCCTCCACAACAAAGGATTAAAAAGCCACGTGGAGGTAAATGGGAGAGGCAGAGACAGTTTCACCAAAACCCCCACCCATGGTGCGGCAACCCACAAGCAGAAGGGATCTCACAAATATGGAGTGTATCCCTGAGGTGCAAGTGGTTTGAGCCCCACATCCGACACCCCAGCCTTTGGGACTTGCAATTCTATTCCATGTTATTAATTTTATAGAAATGTCCCAAAAAGTGTGTTTAAATGTGTATAGAAATACATAGAGATGTACCCTGCAGCATTATCTGTAATAAAAATATAGCATTATTTGTAATAGTGAAAAATTAGAAACAATCTAAATGCCTATCAATAAAAAACTACTGAATAAGTTGTGGTTCATTCATATGGTAAGATCAATGAACCATTAGAAGAATGAAGATCTGCAGATCTTGACAAGGAAACATGTTTATGACATGTTGTTAAGTGTAAATCACAAGTAACAAAACAGTCCATACAATATGATTTTATATTTTAGATAAATACATGTGTGTATTTGAGGGCACCTGGGTGGCACAGTTGGTTGAGCATCTGACTCTTGGTTTGGCTCAGGTCGTGATCTCAGGGTCGTGATTTCAGGGTCGAGATCAAGCCCTATGTTGGGCTTCACGCTCAGTGTGAAGTCTGTTCAAGTTTCCCTCTCCCTCTCCTTCTGCCCCTCCCCCCCACCCTGCCATCTGTCTCTGTCTCTCCTTCTCTCTCCCCTATCTCTCTGTCTCTCAGATTAATAACTAAATCTTTTCTAAAAATACATGTGTAGGTATGTATCTAAATGATGTAGTTTTTTTCTATGCACATTTGTATTTTTAAACTTTTAAAAATTAAAAGCAAAATAAAATACTCAAACAAAAACACCTCAGATGAAATTGTGACCGAAGAAATGCTATTTGACTATACCTATGCTTTTTTAAAGTAGTTTTCCAAGTCAAGCAGTAGGTAGACTCTAGAAGATTAACTCTAGAACTCCATAGTCATTTTGCAATCACCACGCTCAGTCAGTAGCTTCTCATCCTTCCCCTGGGTAACTGCCTTGACCTTCAAACCGGCCTCCCTGCTTCTACTGTTGATCCTATTACAACACCAGTTTTCACCACAGCGATCTGAGTAGTCTAGGACATTTCAATGGTATTCATATCTCCACCTTCAGTGGCTTCCTGTCACACTCAAGATGAAACCCAAATCCCTAACTTTTCCTATAAGGACCTCTGTCATCTTATCTTCCTCTAATGGTGTGCCACCCCCTGCCTCACTATGCCGCAGCCATTCTGGACCCTTTCATTTGTTCAAATGCACTGAGTTCTTTCTTTCCACAAGACCTTTGCACATGCTTTTCACTTTTTCGGGAGTGCCCTTTTCTTGCCTCCAAACCCACCCCTCCCCTTTTCTTGGCTAAGGCACAGCCAGTCTTCCGGTCTTCCGGACTCAACTTAAGTCTTTCTCAGAAAGGATTTCCCTAATCATCTTCACTAATGAAATTAAATTCCTATCTGTTTCCCATATTTTCTCATATTTCAGTTGACTCGATACAGTTTGTAATCTTATTTTTATACTGTTCTTTGTTTAGTGTTTGCCTCTCTACCACAGCAAGATAAATGCAAGCAAGAACTGCATCCTTAAAACAACCTATAAAATCACTTTCCAGGAGGATACGTGGCAGCATTAATATATATTTCTGAATGAATGGATAAAGGAAGAAATACTCTTAGTCCCCTCTTGTTGATTCGTATGTTTAAAAGAGCTTTTTTTTGGTGAACTTCGGTGAGCATATCAAAATATTCTGAAGTAAACCAGAACATAAGACCAATCACATGTAACACAAAAAGTATTTTTGTTAATGAACTAAAGTACTGAACGAAGTAGAAACCTCCTTGGGTGCCGCTAATAAAAGTAGACTGCTCTTTTCGTAGGCTTTCAACCGTAGGAGAGTGGGTGTTGCAACCCTGCTAAGCATTTGTGCTGTTAGAATCCCAATTACCAGGGGAAGCCAGCAACACCTTTGGTTAAGCTGTTCTGTCTCAACTCACATGTTATTTCTGGTAATTTAACCTACCCTGTAAGTACTTATGTCATCTTGTCCTCCCCAGTTTTTCAGCTTCCTGTAATGGCACACCACCCTTCTACCTTTTTAAATAGGACCACAGCTGATCTGTTCTACATCCTCCACATTTAGAATTTTCTCTTTGAGGAAGGAGGTGATAAGATGGAGAAATGCAAGAAAATCTCCCTACCAAAAATATCAGTTCTCTGGGAGGAGAAAGAGAAGCTGAAATCTAATCCTGTGTGCATGAGTCAATTGTTGCTTGCCTTTCTTAGATGAATTTTATAAAGAGTTTTATTAATGCGCAAACTTTCTTTCTAAGTTCCCAAGTTACATTTGTCTTGCTGCCTTTTACCATTTCCACTAGAAACATCTGCATCTACAATTGATACCAGTTCTAAAGTATTTTACTCTAGGAATTGATTAAATTTCTTTGAGTCGTATGCAATAGAAACCAGAAGATGATTTTTTAAAAGATAAGAAAATACAAAAAATATGTTGAATAGACTCTAAGACATCAAAGAAAACTTGGACAATGAAGTATTGGAAAGGATGAAGGCAAAGTTGGTCCAAATTCATGAGCTTTTTCTGGGACGTTCTAGAATGAACATGTGTCGGATCCTTTCTCCTTATTGTGTGCTGCTTAAAAGTCTCAAGGCAAGTTTCTGATTGGACCACTTTGAGTTAGGTATCCACTTCAGTATCCAATTAGGTATTACCAGCCCGACCCTCTTCTGTGAATGGAGTAGACATAGAAAGGTACTTGGAAGATACCTTAACAGGTGCTCATCATACACAGCATATTGTTGAAACTGTTGATTGATAAAAAGAAGAAACTATAAATATACATGGATAACTCACAGAGAGTCTTTGAAAGAGCCATATTTTTTATTTACTAAGTTTTTATTGTAATTACAGTGTAGTTAACATACAGTGTTGTTTTAGTATCAGGTGTACAGTGTAGTGATTCAACAATTCCATACATCACCCAGTGCTCATCACCACAAGTACCCTCAATTCCCATCACCTTTTTCACACATCCCCCACCCACCTCCACTCTGGTAACCATCAGTTTGTGGAAAGAGCCATATTTTAATAACAGGGTTATAGAGTGACATACTTTAACTTTATCCAAATACAGAGAAAGACATAGGAAACGGAGGCATGCAGGTGGTCCTTATGTTTGGGTATAGAATGCTTGACTTTAAGCAATATGGCTTCACATTTCTTCAGTCTCCTGTTGGATAGAAGAGTTTCCTAGTGCACATGGTATCTTCTTAGTTTTGGTTGCCTTTCTCCCTTCTCCCTCATCCAAATTCTCATCATCAGTTCTTTTTGTACTCTTTGGTTTGTCATTTCCCACACCTCCCACATTATCCTTGTAACTTCACACTATGGCTCTTATCACCTTATTCCCAAAGACTGACATTGGCTACCATGTCTTCTTGGCTAGATTTATTTACCTACTTTATTTCACCTTGCATATGCTACAAGAGGAATCTTCCTAAAACACTGCTTTTGTCATGTTTATCTACCCCAAAATATTTAATCCCCTCTGTTTTCCTACTTAATAAATTCTGATCTCCTCTGCTAATCTGTTCAAGTCCTTTGATAGTTTGACCATTCTTTACCACACTTTTGTTTCTATTCTCCTTTAGCCTGAATGCTCAGGTCTATCATTTTGACCTCCTTAATGTCTTCCTCCAACTATATCCATCCACCTACCCACACTCCTGGCTCACTGTTGGTCATCTGCTGCTCCAGAGCGCTATCCTTCATCTCTCTGTTCACCTGTTAAAATCCAGATTATCGGGGCTCCTGGGTGGCACAGCGGTTAAGCGTCTGCCTTTGGCTCAGGGCATGATCCCGGTGTTCTGGGATCGAGCCCCACATCAGGCTCCTCCGCTATGAGCCTGCTTCTTCCTCTCCCACTCCCCCTGCTTGTGTTCCCTCTCTCACTGGCTGTCTATCTCTGTCAAATAAATAAATAAAATCTTTAAAAAAAAATCCAGATTATCTTTCTTTCTTTTTTTTTTTAAAGATTTTATTTATTTGACAGAGACAGCCAGCAAGAGAGGGAACACAAGCAGGGGGAGTGGAAGAGGAAGAAGCAGGCTCATAGCGGAGGAGCCTGATGTGGGGCTCGATCCCATAACGCCGGGATCACGCCCTGAGCCAAAGGCAGACGCTTAACCGCTTTGCCACCCAGGTGACCCCAGATTATTTTTCTAAGCTCATCTCAAGTCTCAACCTCCTGTGAAATATACCTATGCTTACTGTGCATCTCACATTTTAAAATTTATTTTCTTTTTGAATGTATTTGAATGTATTCTTTGAATGTATTACGTGTGATAGCCTTATGAAAGACTATCCTATTTTTAAGGTCTGCACACATTTTGCAAATTTAACATACCAAAATATAGGAAAGGATATAATACTCTCCTATTCATTCATTATTTGCAAGAAATATTAATTGGGCAAATCTTACATGCCTGACACTGTTCTAAACAATGCAGATACAAAGAGCAAGAAAGGTAAAGACGCCTACTCTCATTGGCCTTAATTCTGGTAGGAGAAGATAGCCTGCAGTGATAGTACGTAATGTAATTATGAGAACTAGGTAGGCCCAGATTGTGTAGGAATTTGAAAACTATGAAGCTAGGGAAATAACATCATGATTTCTTCTCCTCCTCTTCCCTTCCCTCCGCCCCCCCATGACAAGGCTAAATAGTGTGGATTTTATCTGAAGTGCAATGGATAATCATTGACTTCTATGCAGAATAAGATTATAGGAGGTTGAAAGGAGGAACAAAGAGGACATGAAACAAAATCTAGGGATGAGATGATGGCATCTTGGGCCAGGGTGATAGTAATGGAGTTGGAGGAATTGTTTTGTGTGTTTCATGTGTGACATCTCCTACTATATTAAACAAACAAACAAACAAAAAAACCCACCAGAAACAAATGCCATATCTTAACCTAGGAGGTATTACACAGGTAAAAGCACATAGCAGATGTTAAAAAAAAATTTATATATATATATATATATATATATATAGAGAGAGAGAGAGAGAGAGAGAGAGAGAGAGCACCAAATTGGCTGAAATTAATTTATCTTCACTTAAAAAAGAATGATTTGCAAGATAGTAGAAGATAGAAGACTGGTGATATATACTCAATGAATTGACTATTCTTTTCATTGGATATTTCCCTTCATAATTAAGGTGGATCTGACAATATTTGTTAGATTTTGCAGGCACAATGATATTCAGTCAAGATAGACCCGAACTACTAAATTGAAACTTCCCTAAGTTTTTCAAATTTTAGATGTGTCCCTAATGTGTCACAATAATTTGAGGATTTTTAATAAGAAAATCTCAAGGCAATGTGAGATATTTTGTCATCCCACAAGTATGTTTCTTTTTAGCCCAATGTGTTTGCTTATATATATCTAAATACCATGGTAATGTTGCAAATAATTATATAGTCCCCAATGTATAGTTTTTGAGTAGGATGTGCCAATGATTAAAAATCTATGTATGGAAATAAAACTGCTGCTTACGAAGACTGCTAAGTCTCAAGACTATGCTTGGGTGTGTAATTCATATTTCTTTTTATAACTGCAACTTTGCTATTTGAAAGTGAACTTTTCCCAAGTAACTTTTTAAAAAAAATTAAATGCCCACAAGAGAAAGACATTCATATAAGTAAGTTGACCCAAAGATCTAGGTAATCTGCTCCTCAGAGAGCAGTGATATGGCTGATGGAAAACCTGGAATATCAGGTTTCTAGTGCAGAGCTCATCTGAAAAAGTTACAGTCAAAGCAGAGAAAATGAAACAATAGATACAAAAGCACTTTGAAGAATTCAAAAAACATCTGGCACCCTTTATCACAACAGATTCTCAATTCTTCATTCAGACCACTTCTAAACTCTTGGATTCTAATGAGTTTATTTGGAGTGTTCAATTAAATATCAAAATTCATTTCACCAGCCTGAACATCTTCTACCACCTTGCTTTAATTTATAGAAGTAGTTTTCAGTGGGAGGAGCTGTCTTCAACTATATCTATAAATACCATTTGAAGAAATACTTTTCTAACGAAGTAATTACTATCAAAATATTTCCCAGGCGTGAATTATGGTTCCATTGGAATCACAGTGTCACAGAATTTTAGAGATGGACAGGGCGCTGGAGACCAGATAGTTCAGTTCCTTCATTAGTCTTATGAGTAGCAGAAAGCAGGCCTCCTTACTACGAGAGAGAATGGACAATTGAAAGGGGATCCATGTGCTGTATCTTCACAGCAAAAATAAGCCCAGTTTACTGACTTACCTGAACCTTTTTGCAGCAGTGCTAAGACTCAACCTCAAGTCTCCTGAAACTGAGGGCAGTTCTCCTTACCTGCTTGTTTACCCTAATTTTATTGTATTATTGAAACCATGTCTCAGCTGTAAAAAATCAAATAAAAACATTTCTGTGAATTTACTGCATTCCAGGAACTATTCCAAGCGCTCCATTAAATTGTTTAATCATTACCCTACAACCCTATGAGGTACATACCATTATTATCATTGTGCAGATGAAAAAACTGAGGGATAAGAGCTGTCTGGTTATTCATCAAAAGCTTCTGAGTGACAGAGCATAAATATGAGTCCACACAATATGGAGGCTAAATGCTGTCCATTACTTTATGGCTATCTAAAGTATTAACTTAAAATTTTATAAGACTTAAGAAATCTAACAAATTATGTTCTTAAAATAACTTTATGAAATTCTGAGAATTGACTGCTTCTTGCTTTAGAATAATAATTTATCTTTCAGAATTAGAAGTTTAAATATATCATTCAAAGAGGAAGCCTGAGAGATACTTGCTAATGTTGGGAACATATATCCTAACTCACATATTCATATGAAGGCTTCATCTGTTGCAGTCTTGTCTCTGTCCCTACTTATCAACACAGTATTTAGAACATGGTAGGAGCTCAACAGTATCTGTTGAATAAGTGAAGGATTTTTAGTGTTGGATGAATTATTGAATTATAAATAAGTTTTATGCCTGAAATTGTTTAAGATTTTTATTAAGGCAAATCTGGAACCTGAAATGATTCGTGTAGCTTTCCTAAATATTGCCTAATTCCTAAAATATACTTTACAGAACAAGCTTAAACATTGTAGATATTGTTAAATAAGTTTATAAGTAATTTTAATGTCTTTCTGTAAGTATTATATGAGTTTAATTGTACTTTTTAAGTTTGGAACATCGTTAAGTACTTACTATGAGAAAACAGAACTTTAAAAATTGAATTGGTACTATCAACATATTTATTCTTAATTAGTTTTCTACCTTTGAAATCAAGCAGATTTAATAATGGTAGATCAGTTTAATCCACAGATTGAGAAGTTTTTGCCAAGGAAAATATAAACAAGATCATCCTCTCTCTACTTCCTCTCCCCACTCCAACCCCCACTCAGTCTTTATTGAAATCCAAAGTGGTAACACAGGGTATAAATAAATATCTTTACAAGGGTTTGTTCTTTGTTCTCCACAGAATATTTAAAATTTAGTTACTGAAAAAGAACCTTTACCAGGAATAAGTTCAGAACGCTTGCAGATGCTCTGGACTGAGGCCCTGTTAGCCTTCATTTGATCCTTTTGGTCAGAATTTCCTTCTTCCATTCTTGGAAAATGATTTTCTGGTTTCAAATAAACATGTGATGTGCAATTTTTTAAAAAGTGAATTTCACAACCATTTTTCTTATTTTTCTGTGGTATAGGAAGGGCTCCCCATGTTTCAGGGAAGGATCTGCCAGACAACACCATAAAGGCCAACCTTATTTTCCTGGTGGCCCTTCTGAGGGGACCTTGGTGCTAGTGACAAGTACATGCTCCACAGGTGACACCATTTTATCTTCCAGAAACTCCTGACCCTAGTATCACTGGGTTGTAACCTTATAGAAGTAAGAAAAGTGTGAACATCCTTCCTCTGATCAGCAGTAGGGCATGCTGCACAGGATCTCAGAGCTCATAAAGGATGGCTGCTGGCCAGCTCATCACAGTGTCTGTGTGCACTCCATTAGCTATGCTGTAAGGAATTCCACTTGCTCTTTGTGTTTTGTGAAGCAGAACAATAGGTCACTCTCCTCTGGAATAGCTGCTGATGGCTTCAAAGTTCAGTCAAAGCCCACATTTTTTCCCCTCTGAATAATGTATGAGTGTGGTGCACCCACGTGCTGCTAATCTACTAGGGAGGGAACTTCCAACAGCTTCAGCCTTCTTGTCTGACGTCACTGAACAAACTCACTGGTTCAAACAGGAAGACCTTGTGATCCGACTTTGTTTGGCAGAGGGTTGTGATGACAAGGTAGAAGTGGGGGAAACCCAGATGCATATGCATGAGCACACAGCAATCTGGAATGCTGACCTGTGAGACAGCATCCAATTCAATTATCACTCACTTCACAGGCTCTTTCTAGATGGAAAGGTGAGCCCTGCTCCCCCATGCACAGCAATAAATAGATGTTCTATTGAGGAAGTACCTCCTCCATTTCCCTTTCTGAAATTCAAGGCCCAGTCAGTGGTCAGCTCTCAAGCCTTACCATTCTACCTAGTCAGTGGCCCCAATGAGAGACCAACTTCTATTATTTACCTGTGTCTTTGTTTCCTAGGGCCGTCATAACAAATTACCACAAACTGGGTGGGTCAAAACAACAGAAATGTATTCTCTCACAGTTCCGCAGGCTATAAGTTCAAGATAAAAGTGTTGACAGGGCCATGCTCCCTTTGAAGGCCCTAAAGAAGATTTCTTCCTTGCCTTTTCCAGCTTCGGGTGGTTTCTGGTATTCCATGGCTTATGGCAGCATAACTCCAATCTGCCCCCATCCTCACATCTCCATCTTCCCTATGTGTCTTCACATACCTTCTTCTAAGGATACCAATCACTGGATTTAGGGTCTACTGGAATCCAGTATTTTCTCATCTTAATTAAGTACACTTACATCTAATAAGGTCACATTCTGAGTTTCCAGAAGAACATAAATTATTGGGGGATGCTATTCAACCCAGTGTAACTCACAAAAATAGAAAAGTGACCCATAATTTATAGAACCCTGTTCTTGCCTCTAGAAATGTCTAAAAAGCATGCTTAATGCCTAACCATTCATGAGAAGGGGGAGTGAAGAGGCTTCTAACGGTTATATCCCGCTTCCACAAGAAGAGGGAAGCACATCCAGGCCTGCACTCTTGCTGATCTCCTAGACAGAGTGGCTTTCCCTTCAGATATGTTATCAAACACCCATCCTTCAAGGTCCTCCTCCCTTACCTTTTCCCTGGAGCTGCTTTTTTTCAGAGGGTATTTGTTCTTTTAACCCCATAATTCAAGAAAGAGTTTTATGGATTCTTGAAGTCCCCAAAAATCCACTGTCCCAGGATTTCTATGTAGAAGGGGACACTCAGAGCAGCCAATGAAGAACCATAAAAACTCCAAGTTTGAAGGAACTTTAGGGTCCCGGTAATCAAACCTTTATGTAAGATCTCACCTTGAATTTTTAATTAACACTGAAAGTAGGAATGACCAAGAATAGAATCTAAGATATTTACCTAGGGAAGTGTCTCTATCCAAAAGAGAGTAGGCGAGACCAACACAAGCCTCATTTATTTTATAATTTTGCCTCAAACTTTCCTGAAGCTCACAGTAACCTCTTTCCATTATCTCAGTTCTTGAGCACCTAAAAATCAATGTGGGTGTTATGTTTATCCCCCGTGTCATAGTTTGACAATATCTGCCCTATTTGAACTTGTTAAGCCTTCTAAGAGTGGAGGAATGTGAGGGGGTGGAGTGAAAGTGAGGACATTGTCTGTGCTTGGGTTCCAAGGAACACACTGGCCCTCTCATGCCCTGCAGAGTGTTTGGGGAAAAGCAGGAATTGCAGGAATTGCATTCTCTAAGGAAATGGCTATAAATTTGAATGTCAGAGTAAAACCCCTCTAGCTTAATACCATTCTTGTCCTTTGGTAGACTTTTCATCAATGTGTAATTTTTTCTATCAGTTCGAATAATTTCAGTTGTGACTAATGAAAGACCCAAGTAAAAGTGGCCTATATAGCAAGGGATTTATTATCTTATATAGCAAGATTCTTGAGTCTGGGCAGTTTTCAAGGTTGGTTAATTTAGTAGCTTAACAATGTTAAAGACTTAGGTGCTTTTTGCCTTTCTTCTTTAACTTGGCCATGCTCCTCTTATGGCCTCAAGATGGCTGAGGCAGACTCAGGCAACACACGCAGACATGAAGATGAGGGCTGGCTTCATGGGTATGCAGTCAGTATGCTTGCTTGGGGCCCCAGACTCAGAAGAGTGCCATGCCTGGGGGCTAATGCTTTGTGGTCGCCATCTTGAAATTCTTAATAATTTTAATTTGGACTTGTGTTTTGTAAGTGAAGTTAAATGGGACAAAGGAGCATAGGACCAAGGGCTTGAAGCCTTGACTCATGTGCAGTCCTGCCTCACCATATGAGCTGAACAGGTTTTAGATCACATGCTCCCTGGCCCCTGCCCAACAATACTGCCGCCCGTAGCCTCCAGTGGGGTTCTGAGCAGGGTAGAGTAGGTTCAGGGTCAAGATAATGTGAGCTGTGCATGCTGAATTGCAGGGTTACCCAATGCAAAATAGCAAGTAAAAAACACCATGGCAGGTGGAGAAAGACAGGTGAAGAAAGGAACAAGGATCTTCCCATTTTAAGTCTTTCCTGAGACACACAGATCATTTTTTAAAATTTTTATTTAAATTTTAGTTAGTTGACATACAGTGCAATATTAGTTTCAGGAGTAGAATTCAGCGACTCATCACTTACATACAATACCCAGTGCTCATCACAACAAATGCCTTTTAATATGCATCACCCTTCTAGCCCATTCCCCACCCACCTCCCTCCACCAACCCTCAGTATGTTTTATATTGCTAAGAGTCTCTTACGGTTCGTTTTCCTCTCTCCTTCCCCCCCTTCCCATATGTTCATCTGTTGTTTCTTAAATTCCATATATGAGTGAAATCATATGCTATTTGTCCTTTTCTGATTGACTTATGTCACTCAGCATAATATATTCTATCTCTATCCATGTCATTGCAAATGGCAAAATTTCATTCTTTTTGATGGCTGAGTAATATTCCATTGAGTATACATACCACATCTTCTTTATCCACTTATCAGTGGGTCCCACAAATTATATGGCTGGCCCTAAATACTGAGTTCCAGCAGAGGAAACAGACTTTACTGTGGGTCTCTTTTTTCTAGCAAAGGAAGTCTTTTGCAATCTCTCCCAAGAGATTCTAATTCTACAAAGCCCAGAGTAAGAGCATATATTCACGCCTAAACCAATGACTATCTAGTGATTAAGACTACCGTGACTGGCATAGACCAATAGAGATTCATCTGTAGGCCAGGGATGGTCTCTATCCCTGAACCCATGGTTGCTCCAAATCTCAGAACAAAGTCTGAGATCTATGAACAAGGAAAGATAAGAGTGAGGTAGAGTGGCATGTGGGATCTACATAAACACCGGTAGTGTCTGTCACGCTATTCTCTCCCTGATTCATCTCCTTTTTCATTCTATCATAGCAACTACAGAGACCATAACGATCCTCTGAAATAAATAAATCCAGTGCTTTTCTGGTTGTTTTAACAGTGGGAATTATTTTTTCCATGAAATCACACTGGGATCCTCAATATCAGGAGGCATTTAAGAATAACAAAAGGAAGCTACTTTGGTTGAAACAGTGGGATGTTGCTTAGGCCCTAGTAAATTAGGAAACTGTTATCCCTAAATGGAAGTCTATAAAACCAATTTAATGGTATCTACTTAAGTGTTGTGCTCTGAAACATCTTTCTGTGCTTCTTAAGTTCATTTTCTTAAGATCTCAAAAATATCTTAAAAATTGGTATTTGGCAAGATACATGCACACTGCATTTTATTTCATTTTCTAACTGAAGTGCAACACTTATCCTCTTTCAGGGCAATGTAAAACAAACTAACCCATTAGGAAGTGATATTACAACAATTAATATTTTTCTAGTTTAATTCTTGTTTTATCTAGGTTCAGTATCTCACCATGCCTTCTGATGGTTGGCTCCTATATTTAATCTCTGAAACGCCAGAATTACATTAAAATCATTAAATGTTCAGGTTTGGATGACTTGTTTAACCAGCACAATGTTACTGGGCAAGTTGGGAATTGATTTTATTTTCTTGCCACATCAAGCACAACTTCTGGGCAGGAGGTCTTGTATCTTTCTTTTATCATTGTCCGAGAAGATTTTTAGGCCAACTCTTCAGTACCCAACCGCTCAGGTACACTCCCGCAGAAGTACAAATGCAACCAGCTGAGAATGTTGGGAAAGGAAGTCCAAGCCTGACTGTACACTTGGGCTTTACAGAAAACATTTGGCAACTTGGAAAGGCCTCAGTAGACTGCGTCCTAACCCTTCCACATTCCATCCATCACTTAAACACAGTACAAATTCATACACCGCAAGACTTGCCCAAAAAATACACACTGTAATCCACAAAACTGCACCCCTGTGTCCACACAGTTGGAAACACAGTGGATTTCTTCTGCACAGAGATTCTGAAAACAAAGGCCAGAGTCTGAGGTTTTTACCACGAAGACTCCGCCAGGTTTAGGACTGTAAAGACTCTGCCTGGGAAAGAAAGGCCTCACACAAGTTTAGCTGAGCATGGCTAGTGGAAGGGGAGGAAGGACGCTAAGACTCACGCAGGCTACAGAGTAATTCTGGCCATCTTGTAATTCTCAGAATTAGGCTTTTTGCAGCGAGGTCTGGCGGTGCACTGAGGCTGGAGATCTTTTTATGGTGTTTGCCAGGGTTTCTTAGCTTTGCTGTAATCTTAGGTCTATGGCATCAACTGACTGAGGCTGGTTACCTGGAAGGAGTGTACAAAGAGGATGGGGTAAGTGGTGGGCGCAGGTTAGTACTGGAAAACAAAGACAATCCAAACCCTTAGCATACTCTGCTGCTTGAGCAATACCTTTGTTATAAAGAAGGACATGGTGGAAAACAAGAAGCACACTTTGACCTGCTCTTTCTCGACCATCACAAGGCTGCCAGGCTGGTTCCAGCATTTCCAATGGTATTTGAGTAGGGCAGAGACGTGTGACATCTCAAATCATTAAATAACAACATAGGAGGACACTTGTGAGACTACTTTGTAAACTATGGAAAATGTTTCCTTGTTCTTTGGTCCAAGCTCCTCATTTCCAGAGTCAAACTGAAACCCAAAGTGGGCGAGTGACTTGCCCATGACTTCTAGTCTCCTGGCCTTCACTGTAGTCATCATAAAGCAGACAGATCTAAAAACAAACACACAGAGCAGGTTTTTTTTTTTTTTTTTTGGCTTAGGTAACTCTGTCAGAAACATTGTTATGCATATAATATTGGTAATTACAATCTATCTGGAAACCAACATCATTAACTACAGTGAGCTGTGGATGGGAGTTCTTGGAGATAGTAATTTTCCTTGCATTTCAGGTGATTTTGGAACTCATAGAACAAAAATGTGTTTCATTTGCCTTCTGTGTCCCGTCAGCATCTGCCTGAGTCTTCTTGTAAGACAAAAGGCACAGTAGGAGTCACAGACCGGTGATGCACTTGTGGCCCAGAGCTTGGGAAACTTATTAGTGCTGCCCTTTAAAGGGCATGTTTACCATGTGTCCTCAGCCTCCCCAGGTACTCTGGGCTATGCCAGTGTCAGGGTCATCTTGGCCTCTGGCCAGCAAGTGTGAGGTGACAAGCCCAGCCAGCAACCACAGCTTGAATAAAGAGGATAAGTGGATGAGTCACAGAGAAATTGAAGTTCTGTGGTATTGCATTGTTAGTGTTGAAGAGAGTGATAATGGGTCAACAAGGAACGATTTCTAATCAAAGAGAAGAGTACTTTATGGAGGGGCACTTCTTTGACTTTGGTTCTATTTAAAAAATAAATAAATGAGGTGTGCATATTTGACCCCCGGTTTTGCTGCTTCCCTAGTATAACCTTGGTATAAATTGAACATAAGCATCTTTTGTCCTGGTATTTCTTAGCCATAACATGTAATCTAGTCAGTCCTTCAAACTATGGGATTCTATTACCCAGGGGTCAGCAAACTTTTTTAGTAAAGGGCCAGGCAGTAAATATTTTAGACTTTGGGTCCCTATTGTCCCCTCTGTACTACACAAACTTACCATTCTGGCATGAAAACAGCCACAGATAATTGGTATAGAAATGAGTATTGCTGGGGCACCTGGGTGGCTCAGTCAGTTAAGTGTCTGCCTTCAGCTCAGGTCATGATCCTGGAGTCACAGGATGGAGCCCCACATCAGGCTCCCTGGTCAGAGGGGCGTTTGCTTTTCCCTCTCCCTCTGTCCCTCCCTCTGCTCCTTCTCTCTCTCACTCACTCTTTCTCACCAATAAATAAATAAAATCTTAAAAAAAAAAAAAGGAAATGAGTACTGGTGTGTTCCCATAAAACTTTATAAATCAGGCAGGGGTTGGATATGGCCCTTGGAGTCATAGTTTGACAACCTCTGCTCTAATAGTTCTGAAGTTTCTAGACTCACAATACTGAGTGAGAAAGCAGATCTTGATGGCTTCTGAGAAGCTTCCAGCCTAGAAGAGAACCATGTAAGGGTGGGAAAAGTGGTCAGAGTTCTATGCTTTAGTCATCATTAGGAGTCTGGAGAGGGAGAGATTTGGAATTTCTAATCACAATAATGGTCCACCGAGGCCCCCCTTAGAAAGGCTCCAAATCCTCCATGTGTGAGAGAATTGGTTGAGCTGATCCTTTTAGCACATTCTGCAAGTTCTTTTTACTAAAAATAGTAGAAATCATTTGAAGGAAGTTTCACCTACTATCTCTGCCCTACTGCCAGCTTGAAAACAAACCGAGCCTCATTTGACATGGCTGTAGACGCCAACGAACGTCTATTTTGGGCTTATACCCCAGCACGTGGTTTTAAATACAATTTCGGCCCGGGGAAATATAACTTGTAGGCATGGAGACACAGAGTTTGAGGGGCTTGAGCTCCTGCTCCGTGTGCGTGTGCGCCTATGCAACAGAAAGCGATACCATCTGACTAAATGGCAGGCTTAGTGCCAGACGCCAAGCCGGCTGAGACAGGCCCACGAGCGAGCAAGCTAAGCTCAGCCTCCACTTCCTCCTCCTCCAAGAATCTATTACAAGACTCAAAAGGGCTGTTTAGCCTCAGAGAGTGGGACATGATGCTTCAGCAGCTGCAGCCCCGTTGGAATGACAATCCTCGCGCTGCCCTGCCCCAGCACATCCCAGAAGTCAGAGGAGGAAATGGCGGGACTTCCAGGAGGTGGAGACCCGGCAGGAAGCGGGACAAAGCCCTCATTATAGAGCCGGGAGACAGCTGCGGGGAGGCGGAAGCTTTCTAGGCTCCTGCTGGTCCGCGCCTGAGCCCGTCCTCCGTCTACCTCTGAAAATGTGCAGTTTGATGCTCTAAGGTAAAACTTAGGAAAAGCAAGTGAAGTGACAAGGAAGGCTTTGATCATGCTGCAGAAGAGGCCAAAATCCCAGGGACTCCGAAGTTTGGCAGTTCTTCCAAATGTTTGCCTTTATAGACACAAAGTGAATTGTTTATCAAGTGAAGAGTATTTTTACATTAAATATATATTATAGAACTTTTCACACATAAAAGAATGTACCAGAATATATAATAAACTCCTGTGTATCTACTCTGCAGACCTATTGAGTACTAATACACCAGCCATACCATACCACAGTCATTTTTTTTAGAGGAAATAAAATATTACAGATATGGTTGAAGCCCCCTGTGTATCACTCTCTTCTCTTTTCTCCTCTGCTTTCAGAGGTAACTCCAATAGTTCCTGCATTTGGCGTGTATCTTTCCCAAACATATTTTATACTATCATACATGCTTAATATGCATAAGTAATCTACAGACATTTTTGGTTGAAGCCCCCTGTGTATCACTCTCTTCTCTTTTCTCCTCTGCTTTCAGAGGTAACTCCAATAGTTCCTGCATTTGGCGTGTATCTTTCCCAAACATATTTTATACTATCATACATGCTTAATATGCATAAGTAATCTACAGACATTTTTGTATGCTTTTACTTTTTATAAAATAGTATTGTAATATCTATGATACACGTATATTTTATATATACAATTTTATATATATACACACATATCTGTATATATATAGTTTTTCGACCTGCTTTTTGTAAATTATGCTTTTGAGAAACTTTCTATGTTGGTACATAGGACCCTAATTCCTACATTTTAACTTTTGTATACTAGTCAGTTTTATAAATATACACAAACTGGAAAACAGACGTTCATTAAATATTGAAAAAAAGTATTTTACTATCTCCTGTGCTTCCTCCTGTTTTATTCTCTGAGTATGTAGACGTGAATAAAACAGACACAGTTTCCTGCCCTCATGGAATTGACCTGGTGGAAAGAAACAAGAAACAAACAAATATATAATAGAACGTCACTTCTGAGAAAATCTGAAGTGACTAAAAAGCAAAGTAAGGGGACAGAGTGAAGAGGAGAGAAGATGCAACTTTAGAAAGACTCTTGGAGGAAGGCCTTTTGGAGTTGGAAAGGTTTTGTCATCATAAACAATGGTGTAGGCAGGTCTTCCGACACAGTGTAGACAATGCTGTGGGCACGTATCTCCTTGTGAAAGTGGAGGCACGTATTTCTGGGCAGGGTTGTGTAACATGTTTTGTGCGTAGAAAATGAAAACATATATATGGCATATTTATGGAAACAGGTGAATGTCCAGAAGAAACCAACACAGGACTTCAGGCCGCTGTAGACCCTTCCTTCCCACCTATCCCCAAGCCTCCAGGATGAGATTCCCTGCACACAACTGACCCATACAGAGCTCACTGCGCAGTCCATAGGAAGTTCCTGCTCTAGGTTGGGATTCCCAGACAAACGAGTGGGGGCATCTTCAACCTTAGGAGATGATGCCAAGTATTTCTTCCCCAAAGTGGCTTTACCAATTCACACTGCCCTTCAGGAGCACATGAGACTTGCCATTTCACCACTGCACCAGAACGTGGCATTATGAGCTTTGAAAATTTTGCCACATCTGTTTATATTGGCATCTCCCTCATTTGTTGTCACACTGAACATCTTTTCATATACTTATTGGCCAATGCTGTTTCCTCTTCTGGGATTTCCATGTTTTTTTTTTTTTCCATTTTTCTACTGGGCCATTAGTTTTTTTCTTATGAATGTCTGGAACTACTTTCTAGAATCCAGGTACTAATCTTTTGTCGCTTACATGCAGATATCACTTCCCAGTCTGTGGCTTGTCTTCTAATTTTGTTTATTAGTACTTTTTGTTCTACAGACATCTTAAACTTTGATGTAGTAAAATCTGGTAATATTCCCCTTTAGGGTTTGTGCATTTTTGCCTTAAGATTCCTTCCCATGGTAGTTTTCCATATTTTCTTATGAAGATTTTCCTGTTCCCATTAAAGTTCACATTCAACTTTGTCTAGCGTTGATTTCCTGAGATGCGGATTACTGAGGTTTACTTTATCTTATGATGATTGTTGGTCCTATGACCATTTGCTGAATTGTCCTTTATTTCCCCGTTGACTTAACAGACCACCTTCCTAGACATGCGTGCCTTCTTTTTGCAATGTATGCTCCCTTATTTGAGAAAAAAGAGCCTAAGAGCAACACTAAGCACCTTGACACAAGGTTGCTTGATGGCCTGTGAGTTAGCTCTTGTGCCACCCAACACAGCAGCTGGGAGAAACTCCAACGCTGGAGGGAACCTCTCTTTGTGCATTTATGACTTGAGGTAATTAAACTTTGGGAGAACTTTTTGACTCAAGACCTCTTTAAACAGTTCAGTGAATTAGTCATGCCAAAGCTCGTGTGCTATTATCGTGAGCTCCAGCCTTCAGAACTTCAGAATGAATCACAGCCGAGATACAGTGTGTGCCCCCTAGGTCTCTACAGACTGGAGCCAACCATCCAATTTCATATATTCCAGGTTTGAGAAATGCAATTAGTTGACCTACAATAAACACACTTTATCACTTATGGGTGTTTTGCTCTGTTTCCTTCAAACTGTGAGACACGTGCATTATAATCCTCATACATTATTAAAACAGTTTGTTTTCTTTAAAAAATAGCTTGGCAAAATAATATTGGAATTAAACCAGAAATCCTACTTTCTGGACTTAAAAATGGCAGAGATCCAGACCAAGATTCAGAAAAAAAATAAAAAAATAACAACCCTCAGCTATTTTAATTAACACACCACCACCACAACAAATCAGCAATTTGAAGAAAACTTCACAAATACCTTATGGTAGAAATTTCTGTTAATGGAAATACCATGGAAATGCTAACAAAGGAAAAGAGAATGGAATCTACCCTTTACTGGACACCTAGTATCAATCTGTCACCACGGAAAACACTTTTATATATACTGTGCCATATAAAACCACAGCCCTCAGATACATTATTTAAATTCCCACCTTGAGGATAAGAAGACCAAATTTAAAAATCTTGGTAATCCTGTCAAAGGTGCAGAGCTGGTAAGCAGTAGTTCAGGGATCCCGACTCTGCTCTGTGTTGCCCAACGTCCTTGTTCGTCCGTTTTCCACTGTGGCTTCTGGTTCTAGCACTTGGATGTGTTGCTGTGAGAAGAATCATTCAAATGGCCTCCTTAGTTTTGGGACTAGGGATCAAGTTGAAGTGTGGGACTGGGAATGTGTGACACCTCTGAGGCTGTCCTCAGTCTCCTCTGGAGTAGACCCAACCTATGGCTGATGTCAGAATCACCCAGCCTCTGATGTAACACACAAAATTCACTCAGAATCATGGCACCCTGTCATCAGGACATTTGTAAGCTGCGTGACTGGGACACCACTCCGTATTACAAGCCCCACGATGCCTCCAGAATCTCTAGGGTCATATGTACACTGGAATATGGGATGTTTGAATTTTAGAAAGATAATGTGCCTTGTTAGCAATTATCTCAGAACACGTCCTACAGGTGTGAGGCAGCAACTTGTAACATTATAATTATATTGATATCTCTGCTGTGGAAAAATGAATATTCATACTGAATGGGGGAAAACAAGATAATCAATAGGCCTGTCAGTTCAGGTAAGAAGTTGCTGCTAAACTAATTAGAAATAATTTTGGTTTAGAGTTTTGGAGATTTCAGAATTGCAGATAATGGATTCTGTACCTGTTTTTCAAAAACTGGTTGCTTCTGGGAAACTATCCTGTTACTATTTGCAGGGGAGAGAAAGAGTAAATATGACATGAACCTTGAATAATACTTTGCTGTCGACAAAACCATTTTCACACATTATTTCACCCTCAGAGTAACAATGTGAGAGATTTTTATTCTGTTTTATTGGTGAGGCTGATCAAGTTCAGAGACCTTGAGAATCTTGCAGAAGGTCATGTAGCCTGGAAGTATAGTAGGCCTGGAAACACTTATATCCTCTGACCTCTATACCTCTGACCAGAAGTATAGGTTCTAATTCCAATTTCATCTCTTTGTACTGTGGGCCCTTGCGAGCCACTTGAGTAGGAAAAACCCAGTCCTCCTCCCTACTTTCTTCTTTACTCTCGCATGACTACCACATTCCCAACACTTGTGACACCAGCTATGTGGGGGGCGGGGGGTTCTCACATTCTTTGATACCAGCTGATGCCCTACAATTTAACTCCATTCTGGCACTATCTACCTGGAGATAGCATCCGATCCCACATGTTAGGATCTCAGTTAAATGGGGTTAAGTGTCTCCCAACTTCAGATACCAATCGGAAGTCTAGGTTGTTACCCGTGCTCTGCTTGATCAGCTATAAATCGGAGGTTCCTGCAACCCCCCTCCTTAGATTTGATTAATTTGCTAGAGTGTCTCCTAGAACTCAAGGAAACTCAGGAAAACTATTTATCAGCTTATTATAAAAGGATATGATAAAGGATACATATGAACATCCAGGTGGTAGAGATGTGGAGGACAAGATATGTAGGAAGGGCCACAGAATTTCCATGCCTTCTCCCAGTGTCTCCATGTGTTCATCAACCCAGAAGCAGAAGTGCTCCCAACCACCTACTTTTGGGATTTTTAATGGAGGTTACATCATGTAAGCATGATTTATCATGAACTTCTTTTCCAACCCCTCTCCCCTCTCTGGAAAATGGAGGGTGGGGCGGAAAGTTCCAAGCCTCTAATCATGGCTTGGTCTTTCTGGTGAGCAGCCCTAGCCAGGAGCCACCCAGGAGTCTACTCAGGGTCACCTCATTAGAACAAGAGACACTCCTATCACCAAGGAAAGTCCAAGGGATTCAGGAGCCCAATGTCAGGGATCGAATATTCAAACAAAAGATGTTCCTAGTGCTCATATCGCTTAGGATATTACTAAAGTTTCAGGAGCTCTGTCAGGAACCGGGGACAGAGACCAGCTATGTGGTTTTTATTATCTCATACCTCTAAACCTCACCAAAGTTTGGTTTCCTTGTCTATAACCTAGAGATAATTATTTTTCTGCCTAATTCAAAAGCTGGTAGTGGGAAGCAGATTATATTGTGCTATGCAAATGTGAGAGCTTATTCCTGTACACCTGCATCGTTTGGCTCAAAATCCATGTGGCTTGGTCAGGACAGGGAGTATTATCTGTGACTCCCTGCGGAGCTCGTCAGAACTTATGGAATGGCCAGAAGGGGACCTGTCGTCTCCTCCTGAGCCTAAGCCCATAGCCACAGCTGCAAAGTTCTCATGTTTTAAACTTCTGGCTGATCCCTGAGCACATTCCATTCTCATAATGTGCAAATTTTAAAGGACGTTGACCTTCAAGCATGCTGGAAAAAATTAATTGAAACCTCTTTTTCAGTCTTTGGACCTTGGAATATATAATTGAGGTAATAAAAAATATATCACATGTTTTATTGCACATTTCTATGTAATACAGAGACAGATATTAGGGTGGAAGTTATCTTTCTTTTCAATACAGTCTTTTCATGACCACATGAAAAAGCAGGTATGCCAAAATCTGTTTCATGGAAAAACTCTTTAAAAGGGTGTCCAGAAAAATGCAGTAAAGGTCATTATTATGCCAGGAATTGAAACATTGACCAAACCAGTTCCTACCTACATATTTTGTAGGTTACCACTCATCCTATAACATTACAGGACAAATTGGGTATGGCCTTGTTTTCTCAACACTGGCATGACGGAAATTTTATACTACATTTGTCATTTTCTTCCTTCTAATTTTACACACACCCCAAATTTCACATAAATAGTTAATTTCTTGTGTGTATGTATATAAATATTGTACATACATATGTATATATGTATATGCACTGGACACATACGCCTATTGCACATATATATATATATGTGTGTGTGTGTAGGCGCACACACATTATATGCGTGGTCATTTATTCCGCAAACAAATATTATTTACCTCATGTGAATCCACTACTTACATGAGGCATTGGGTATAGGAAAAAAGAATATAATCTAATTCCCAGCCTCTAGCGGACAGACATTCATGAAAATGAATAATTTGGTTAGTGTCGTAGAAGAGCATTATCACAGTTTTATTGAGGGTCCAAGGAAATTGCATAGGAGAGTCTATATATCTTCTCAATTAGAGAATCTAGGACTATATTTTTTCAAACGTGGACTATTGTTTTGTATCTAGCATATGCTTTATTTATATATCATTGATTTATATTGGTTGGTTTAAAAAATCTGAAACGCGTGATTCTGGAAAAGCGATCAAACTTTGTATTTATTTGCGAGTCATCCTTGCGCAGGCGCCATGCAAGTCATCTCTTTACTGTTCCGACTTTCTATGTGCTGCCGGAGCAAGCACTCAGACTTTGTATTTGAAGGTAATGCTTGCTGGAGTGATTTCTGTGTAAGACCAACCCAGATGAGTGCTTTTTAAATCCAGATTGTGCAGACAATAACTTCTTAAATTCCAAAACATAGCAACTGGAATTGGATTACACATGTAAAAGTTTAGATAAAAAGAAAGAAAAGTTATGAATTAAAAATATATGTGTGGTTTCAAAATGCTTTGGTCATTTCTTTGCCAGCATGCTCACATTTCAAGCCAGTCTTTCTTTCTTTGCAGCCGGATATACCAAGTCGTATCTCTGGGGCTTATTGGAAATTTTGATAGGCGATGAGATGGGAAGAGAGGTTGAAATTCTTTAAAAATATATCTATGTGGAGGATTATCTGTGGATTTTAGTGAACCTTGGGTAACTGAAGTTGGCTCCACTGGCTGAGAAGAAAGAGACCAGGAATGTACCTGGGCTGAGATACTAAGGGAGAGGAATTCTAGAAAGTATTCAGTCAGTGGCCTTGGCTTTCCTTAGCATTATGTGTTGGTAGAGTCATGTACAGAGACAGAGTTGTCACTGTTAATTTCTGTTTATGAGGCATTCCAAAGATACTGTTGAATAAAAATAATAAACCCACATTGTTATTTTCAGGTATGTGAGCCGTAAAGCTGACACTTTAGCCCTCTGGCCATTTTTCAAGACATTACCTAATCCATAACCTCATAATGATGACTAGAGGGAAACATTTTCGAAAGCACAGTCATAAAGTGCTTCGATAAAGCCCACCCTAGGTCTTGTAGCAAAACCTGAACGCGAATGCCTCCTGACAGGAGTTGGAGGCACCAGATGCATCTGCCATTGAGGCAGCGTCATTTATATCCTTCAAGATGCTCTGTTTCACGTTGGGACGGAGAGCCGGGCAGCGAGACCACGTGACACAAATGTACCTAATCCTGCCCCTGGGAGGAAAGAGCCTATTGTGTGGTTACGGCAGATAAAACGCTGTTGCCCTCTTGATCTTCATACAGTGGAGAAGATGATCAGCCAGTAAAGCCTCGCTCCTGCGTCTGTGCCTGTCCGAGGTCCAGACACTTAGGAAGGGGTGGGGTGGGACAGAGGGGACCAGAGTAGAAAGAGTGACCTGCTAAGACAGGGCAGGCTGGGAACCTGCAGAAGGCTGCGTGGCTGCGTGACTGGCGCTTCTTCCAGAACCAGATGTAAACAACAGAGAGCTGACGAAGGGACTGGCAGGGGCCGGTGTGCAGCTCATTTTCTGCTTGTGTTCACAGAGTCAGAACTGTCTCATACCCCCCCGCCCCTGCCCGCATCTGCAAGAAGCATCTCAGTTGGCTCAGTTCTCTTCCATGGTAACTGGTCTGTCTTCTCTCTCTCTTTCTCATTTCTTATCCTACATCCCCTACCTCTGCCTCTGCCATTTCTGATCCAGAGCTCCTGAAAAGTTAACTCAGATGGTGGTTCTCTACACTAGTTGTACATTTGAATCACCTGAGGAGCCTTAAAAGAATACCTATGCCTGTGCCTCATTGCACAGCACTTCTAGTTCAGATGGTCCACACATCAGCATGCGTAAGAAATTCACCAGGTGATTCTAACGTGCAGCCATCATTAACAACCATTGACCAAAGGAGTTAGGGCTTTTTAAAGTAAGTGATGAGTTGAGAGTAATGTTTCTGGATTGGGGAGTGTGTGAGAAAGATAAATCTGGTGACATTTCGCGGGGTATATTGGAGAGGGGGGTAAATGGAGGTGGAAACCATGGGTTTATCAATTCCATCAACATTCGAAGGAGGATCATTCATGGTGGCTGGAATGTCATTGCAGGTGAAATGGCTCCACTCACAAATCGTTGTTTAGGTGCCATTAAATGTTTTGTTTAAATGTCATTTAAAATGTCTTCTATGATAAAAGATAAAATACTCTCAGAATGTGTTTCTATGGAGGAGGAATTGTAATTGACAGTGATTTGCACCTGTAGCTAAGGGAAAGTACTTTGTCTATAAATTCTGGGATTAACTTTCTTTCAGACTAAGGAGAGATGCAGATACCCTCAAACCTATTCTCCATTTTTATGTTAGATGATGAATTTCTCCCTCAGGTAGTCTGGCTGGAGGCCAGTGAGGCTTGTTTCGGTCAGATTGGAGACGGGGAATATAGAGAATAGTCCCATCCATTCACTCAGGATCAGAGGCTGTGGGGTCATGGAAACCACCACTCTGCAAAGGTAATCTGGCCAGAAGATAGAGAAATTGGGAGAAGTTAGTTAGAGAACATATTCATGCTGTTGATATGGAAGTACAATGACTTGTCCCTATTGCTCTCTTCTGCAAAATGGACACAGAGAGAAAAAAGTGATGCTAATTTGCCAGCTGTATGCTAGAAAGGTATAATGATTTATTCAATCATTAATTCACTCTTTTAAAAAGATTTTATTGAGGTGAAATTTCAGCAACATAAAATTAAGCATTTAAAAGGGTAGAGTGAAGTGTCATTTACTGCATTCGCAATACTGTATAATCCCTACCTCTACCTAATTCTAAAACATTTTTTTAACAGCTAAACATTAATTTATCCTCTTTTATTCTTAAAATATTTATCCATTATCCTATATACAAGCCCTGTTGTGCCAAGCATAAGAAACTTTATAAAGAGCAACAAAACTTAATTTACTTAAAAAGTTAATTTTCAGTAGGGAGCTTGGCCATTTTCCTTTAAAATATAAGACGATATATGATAATATCTATAAAAAAATGACACCAGGGAAAGGAGTTAATTTCTGATTTGTGGATGCCAGTAGGTTTGGTGTAAAATCTTCATGAAGGAGACAGTATTTGAGAAAGGCTTCGAATGATGGGAGAAAGAACAGGTGGAAGGAGGCAGCATACTTCTGGTAGCAGGAATATCATGAGCCAAGGAAAGAAAGAAGAGGCATAAGATATACTCAGGGAGTGTTGCATGATTACACCTGCACAGGATGGGAGAAGCAGAAGGTCAGACTGGAGAAGTAGGTTAAGCCAATATCATTCACAGAGGTCTTTGAATAATTGACAAAGAATTTTGGACTTTATTTGCTAAGCAATGAACAGCTACTGAATATTTTTTAAGCACGAAGAAATACTGACAGTGCAATATTTTAGGGAGATAAATGTGATGACTGGGTAAGGATGGATTAGAGAGAAGGAAATTGTAGCAACACCAAGGGCACTGGTCTGTCAGTGTGTAAATCAGAAGAAAGAAGCTCCCAGGCCTCCAAAAGCAAGCTGGTGATGCCATAAAGGACGGAGTTTTTTGTTTGTTTGTTTGTTTTGATATATGAAGTAGGCTCCATGCCTATCATGGGGCTTGAACTCACGACCCCAAGATCAAGAGTCAATGTGTTACCGACTGAGCCAGCCAGGCACCCCAAGGACGAGGCTTTAAGGAACGTCAACTACCACATGTTGCTTCTAGTCTAAGAACCAACCTTGGTTGCCTTGTCTTAGAGACTGTCTAAATACTAGGCCAGTCTTATTGGTAAATCACAGGATCAGCTTTATAGGTAAATCGTGGTCATAAAGTTAGTAATTGTCCTTCAGTGATAATTCTTCTAGTAACTCTAGTCCAGGGAAACCTGGGTCTCTACTGAACAGGGCCTGTTTGACCATATGCCTGTCATGGCAGTGATGGCTATTCGACCGACAAATCAAAGGCAATTTTCTCTTCAGCAGAAGCTTGTGGTCAGATGTGCATAGAATCCTCTCAAACGTGAGGTATGTAGATTTGCTCCACTGGTCATGTTATTTTCGTTCAACAAAAATGTACTGAATGGTTACTTTGTGTTAATCCCTTTCTCATCAAGGACTCTCACAGGGCAGACAGAGAATAACAAGTCCATTTGCACTGTTTCCCTAAACTACAGATGACAGGTACGTGGCAGACTTTCCCTCCACTTCCTGCTTCTCAGTCCAAGTAGTCATAGCACTCTTTCCCAGCTTGTGGTCACAGCTCACATCCTCGTCAACACAGAGCTGCAGGCAGCCTCACATACGCTGAGTGGAGGGGACCTATGGGATGTTGCTTATTGTCACTTATTCATGTGCCTGCCTTGAAATGAGTAGTCTCTTCTTGCTTCCAGTGTCAAAATGCCTAAACCAGAGCAATATTACTTTATGCTCTCATTTAGTTTTAAGTGTCTGCCTCGTTTGGGGCTCCATCAAGCTGGGAGACTTGCAGTACAAAAAAAAAAAGAGGTATATTCAGTTTCTCTTTGATATCCTTGCTACATACTCCATGTTTATCTCCTATTTTCTTGGGTCAGTTAAAACGTGTAGGATCAGAAATGGTCTTATATGACTGGAAAAGCTTCACTGGAGACCTCTGGGTGCAATATTCAAATATGAGTCTCCACTGGGTATTTTTATGACTTGTACTTTCACCTGCTGGTAGCCCTCAAGCTTTGAATAGTCCTTGTCTCTCCATTGGTCTCCTCACCCCTGCAGAGTCCCTCTCAAGGATGTCCTTCCTAACGATTGACATCTAGACCACAAGGAAAATTTTTCCTTTTCCTTTCAATTGTGGAAGTATAGGTTTGTCCCCCCTCAAATCTGTCCCTTCCTTCTGCCACCAAAAAGGAGAAACTCCAATATAGCCTTGCTCATTGACATTCTTTTGGGAATGAGTCAAATTTCAGTCCTCAACATCTTCTAGGTGTTCATAGGTCAAATTCTCTCCAATTTCCTCCTGAAGCCATCCCTCACTTGGAATGAGAAGAAAGGTAAGTGCCCCATATGTCCTTCATGAGCAGGGAAGGATGAATGTCCAGCACGCAAACACTTCTTCCTTTAAAATCTTACTACTGGGGTGCTTGGGTGGCTCTGTTGGTTAAGGGTCTGGCTTTGGCTCAGGTGGTGATCCCAGGGTCCTGGGATTGAGTTCTGCATCGGACTCCTGCTCAGTGAGGAGCCTACTTCTCCCTCTGCCCCTCCCTCTGCTTGTGCTCGCTCTCTCTCAAATAAAATAAATAAAATCTTTCAAAAATAAAATAAAATCTTACTATTGATCCCTTTAGCCCTTGAATGAATTCTTGGCCATATCTTCTATAGTCTGGAGGTGGATGAGGGGCTAATCATGACAGAATAAGTGTCACAGTCTCCAAGGGTGTCCTGCACAAGTGGTTTAGCATCTGCTTTCGGCTACTGCATTTTTCTCTCTGAAAATCCAAGACAACAGGAAAAATTAAATTTAACATCCAATTATATTTCTATTTTTTGTGTGAATTAAAATTCAGACAAAATTTGCAAACTACATGTCTACAGTCCCTTATCTGAAACTTCTCAGAGCAGGTAAGTTTCAGAACTCATGATTTTTCAGATTTTATAAAAGCAATATGATGCACATACCATAGATTTTGCCACACCCCCAGTAGGATCAGGGGCAGCAATATTCCATAATCCAATTCAGCAAAATGTGCACATTTGCACCCAAAGCTGGGTGAATTATGATGACAAATGGTGGTCTGATAGGGAGAAAACTACTTAGGGCATCAGTTCTGCTATATGAACTGTGGGGAAAGAATTTTTAGGCGGTTTTGGTTTGCATTGTGAATGGCAGATCTCTCTGCTGTCTCTTCACGAGACTTCCCCATGTTTTCAATTGCTTTTCAATACCTCTTGGGATGTTTCTTTTGTGTATGGTCACAGTTTTAGTAGTTATATTTTTGTAACATCTTTTTAAAGTGCTCTCTAATGCTGCTGTTAAACTTTATTAAATAATTCTTCTTTTGAATTTTAAACAGCAAGTCAAAAAGGCTTGTTAATCTTTTTCTCGCTTAACCAAGCCTCCGTTGGAATCCTGGCAATTCTGAACATGTGGATAGAACGAAAGCAAAATACCTACGACAGTCTTTGAGCCATGAACTTGGAAACAATGTTATAGCATGAAATATCCCAACAAAAAATGTATTTTGTTTTCTAGTTTGTGAACATTCTGTGTTCTTAACTCGGAAACAAGCACACCGAGGTTTTACAGGCCATTCCCACGGATGTATTTCAGTAACATTTCCTCATTGTTTGTGATGATGTGCGCGAAGGATTCTGGCATCGAAGCCTATTAATTTCACACGCTCTCCCCTTCAAGTCCGTATGGTCCCAGCCCCAGATCCCATCACAGAAGGGCATTGCACCTGGCCCCTCTCTGCCGCATTCTCCACGCTGCGTCTTTGACACATGTGTCTTTGTTCTGCCTGAATGTGTAGCACATCTCCTTTTCCCAGCAGTTTCAAAGCTGGATGTTAATTTCCCATCCCTTTTCCAGTTCATTTTGTTTATAGGAAAGATTTCTGGTTATTTTCTAGATTTTGACTGCCGGCTGATGGACTGATAGGTTCTGCTGGCAAATTTGAACAATTTTCTGTGTTTACATCTGTTTCTTCTCAGGAGCACCCAGTGCTAGACTGGTTGTTGGCATGCTGCCGATTTCCTTCTCTTTGGCCAGGTCTCTATTTTAAAACAATACAACCTCCACAATTTGCCCTGAAATAATTATCAACACTTCTCCCAGGTGCATGATGACAGGAGTATGGTAGGGATTTCTTTCTGCTGGAGATTACCTTCCCAATAGATGGAAGGCATTTTCCTTTCTCTGAAATGACTTCAACTATCTCTACTGTTGCTTTCATTGTCTTGAACCAATGCTTTGTCTTGGATTGGTCTATCAGCCTTTGCTTTGTTCTGTTCATCGTCTATGCATGAGACCCTTTCAGTTTTGCTACACTTAGGATTCTCTTTTTGTCACTGTACTTTTCCTAAAGGTAGTTCTAGGGACTCCTAAAGATGCAATGGGTTGTCTGTAAGTGTGTGTTTGTGTTTATGACTATTCACCTAAAAAAAAAAAATTGAGGCAGTTGACGAACAGTACTGATTAAAAAGTATTTGTCATCTACTAAAAAGGCATATTATTTAAAGACAAAATATTGTTAATGGGTAAAATATGTAGAATCCTAATAATAATTATTATTAATATTATTCTTTACTTTTAAAATTTTTTTTACTTTTTTTTTTAATTGGTTTATCTGTTATAGAGAACCCATGCAGTTTAGTAAGTCTTCAAGATTGCCAGGTTTGAATACTTAACTTCAAGAGTCAGTGTTGCAGAATGGAAAGCACACAGACTCTAGACCGGGCAGACTTGGAGTCAGGCTGTATCACTTAATAGCTCTCACAGCCCCATCTCTCCATTTACAAAATGGGAACAAGAGGGGTGCCTGGGAGGCTCAGTTGGTTAAGCATCTGACTTTGGCTCAGGTGGTGATCTCAGGGTTGTGGGATAGAGCCCCGCATCGGGCTCCCTGCTCAGAGGGGAGCCTGCTTCTGCCTCTCCCTCTGCCCCTCTCTCCCGCTTGTGGTGTCTGTCTTGTTTATTCTCTTTCTCTCAAGTAAATAAATAAAATCTTTAAAATATAAACAAATAAAATGGGAACAATAACATTTACTGTGAAATGGTGTAGTTAAGATACATTCATACAGAAAAATGCTTTGGAATATAGTAAGCATCCCCCAGATGGTAGCCACTTCTTTTATTATTGGTTTTTCTGAAAATGTCCTCAGTCTTCCTCACTCAAGTGCTCTCACTGGCATGATTAATTATTATTCTTGAATTTCATAAACCACATTTGGCTTTAATGAAACGATGCATATGTCCATCTGGAAAGTAAGTTAAAAAAATAAATATAATTCTACAGAATGACTAATAGCCCCTTGGGAAGAGCAAGGCACTTGGCAGGCTGGGGATTTTTAGGTATAGGACATAGAAATTTTGTCTGGAAGTAAACAATCAACGCCTACTTTTTCATTAAAAATGCCAGGAGAAATATATTAATGTGTTCAGAGCCTATATTTCCAAGGGTTCATTTCTGCAGCTCCCCCACAGTAAACTTTATTGTACTCCATTTATCTCCTTGGTAAACCAACCCAGTTCTGGGATATGATAGGCCTGAAGGAATATTCTACATGCTGACTCGACTCTCAAAATTTTCTAAGATGCATCGTGAATGAGCTTTAAAGAATTTAATTTCTCAGGAAACATAATCATTCTTGCTTGTCTAGATTAAAAACCAAAAGCTGTAAATGGGATAAGGGTCTCTCAATTTGGCAATAGAACAACCTTTTATAGAGCTGTCTTAGGAATTCCTATGAGGCAAATGGCTTCATATCAGCATTGGTCTGACCCTAGGGAACCAGAGGAAAAAAAAATTGAAACAAAAAGGGGTTCTATAAAAATCATACAGAAAGTTAAGTTTATGAGTTATAATAAAGATATTCATGGATGGTTCAATTTTCTGGCAATTCTGTTACCTAAAAATTTTGCATTTTGCAATTAAATTCAAAGCATGTGTAAAAAGGTACTAAGCACATGAAAAAGCAAGTTTAACTATTTACCAAAAAATATATTTTGCATGTTTAAATTAGGTCTTTTAAACCAAATACTCTTTTGATGCTTCCTTATGCATGGGGCTGGAATGGAGCATTGTTTTCATTGATTTGGCACTGTTACGTCCACCGAGACTCTGTGTTCTTTTCTTAATACTTCCCCATTTACTCTCAGTAAGTACTTTAAATTACTTCACCAACATTTAATAAGTCATATTTAAGTTACTTGACATGAAGCTTCTAATATGAACAACAGCCCAATGGAATGTCTTAAAATGATCTGAATTTTGCTGTGAGATTCCTAATGAAAAGTAGAACTCTTCCAAGGAGCAGAACTAATTTTCAAGGTTCCTGGAGACCAAAGACAGATTCACCATTGGTTACGGTAAAGGAGCATGAGACTTGCTCAAGAAATGTGGGGTAAAACTGGTGCGGAAGGCAGGGAAGAGATTGGTGCTGGGCACTGGAGAACAGCACGGCTGTGTTGGGGTTCATCAACTTTGACATTTAACTACACGTTTTCTCCAGAAGGTGGTGCTTGTCAGTCACTCCTGGATGGTTGTTAGGACTAAAATGCATCCTGATTTTTTAAGAGTTCCGCTCACTAAAAGAAGCCAAGGAATACAGAAGCAAGATCTAATGTGTCTGCATATCCACAACTCCCCCATAATGGGCACCAGAGATCTTGGCTGGAGGAAAGGGTGGGGATAGACCAGTCCTTCAGCCTTGGAAAGAGAAAATTCATGGAACCATACAATTTTAAGTTGAACAAGTCTTTAAAGATTATCTGTCCTAAGAGTCTTAACAAAACCCTAAGCTTGAAGTTGTTATATCATTTTGAGCTTCAAGTTGTTATATTGTTTTGAGCTTCAAGTTGTTATGTTATTTTGGAGCCATTTGCAAATTTCATATGTGTATTTACTGAGGAGGGGGGTTGATAGCTTTCATTATATTCGCAAAGACGCCTAAAAATAAATAAGGTTAACGTTCATTTTAAAAAGGAGGAAGCTGATCACAGCATGGTTAAGTGACCTGTTTGTGTCTCTTTCAGAATAGGAGGCACAGGGCTAGACATCTGAGCGATGTTGCAACTACACAAAATTCTGACAAGTTTTCTTTATTTTTTTAAAATAGAAGTGTTTACAGTGTACTCTGCTAAGCTTGTTTCTGTATGGTCTCAAAATAACTGTAAGGTTGGTTAAATATTCAAAGCTATTAGCATTATGCTAATCATTTAAAAAAATGCCTCATTGACCAAATGTTTCCATTTTGATTATGTTGGCATTATCCAGACATAGTCCAAATAACAGCACACTCCCATGACCATGATCCTGTAAATATTCTGGCATCTCCCCCATTACCAATAAAACTATTCAGCACAAGTATGCGGCATAAAAGGGAGAAAAATGGGAAACATATGTCTGAGTTCTCCATGTGAAATCTATAGCCATTAAGGGAATGATTTGCATTATGTGACCTAAGCATGCAGTTAGTTAGCAACCATGGGACCCAGCCAAGTGAAAAGAAGGAGCAAAGTTGGAAGAGGTATTTCCAAAGGGGACAGGATTACAACTCTTTTTTTTCTAAACCAAAACAACTCAGAAACAAAACTAGTGAGAAAACATTTATATAGGACAAAAGAAAACAATATCTTGTACGCCTATGGTATGATATAGTTCCTAAAGATTTAGCATAGGCTGATAAAAAGGCAAATATCCTGAAAAAACCTACAAACAGTTGCTGCAAAGTAACCTTAATAATGTGGCCCAAACCTAAATCAACAAAAAACCGTCCACAACATTATCTACAAAGTAATACCTAAGATCCCAAATGAGTATCATAGGATAATAATCATTAGACTGACTAGCGTTCATATCTTTCCCTACCTCTAAGCGCTTCACTTCTCCTGCCCCTGAGAAAGGTTAGATTTCAAATTTTCATGAGAAAATGGAATAAAAAAAGAAGATAAATTCCCCCAGGGTCGCTGCATGGAGCAGGAGCCTGGGAGCGTGGGCTCACGTGACAGTATGTGATAGAGGCTCAGAGACTCAAGATGGCAAGGTAGATGGCAAGGAGAAGAGAATGCTGTGGGGTAGAAGAGGGAGAGACTCTGGGGCAGGGGGATGGGCTGTAGAAAATTGGAGAAGATGAGACAGCTTAATAGGGTTAACACGGGCCAGGATAACAGAAGCCCTGATAGTCTTGAGGGAAATACGGTAACACTTAACAATTCCACTTTGGGGCACGTCTCCCTAAATGTGACACTGTGGAGGGTGTGGTGAGGGCAGAAAGCAATCAAGGCTTTATGAGAGACATAAGCCAAAAAGGAAAGAAACCGTACTGTCTAAAAAGAACATCCAGGTTGTGTGTGTTTATGATATGGATACCCCACGTGTGACCGAATTTTCACAATGGGTCATTTCACCTTCAGTGTGATGGGTATATTTGTCACTGCACTTGCCACAAAAGTAGGTGTTCAGTGCACAGTGGAATCACATCATATTGATGATGAGGACTGGGCTAAAAGGAAGTGAAGGGTGAAAGACAAAGTCTAGATAGTTAAAACTTAAACATGCGTCAAGGTCAATTGCAAGTTTCAACACTGGTAATACCAGGAAGTGAGTTAAGTTAGCAAATCCCTTCCATATTTGCGATAGCTGCTATCTACATTAGTCAACTATGAAAACAAACTGGCCTTCTTCTTCATGCTTGTGAAAGTGTGGAGCATAGCAGGTTACAGTGAGTGTCCATGGCCATAAGGGACTGGCTCAATCTTGCCATAAATAGGCAGAGTCTTTGGATGCTCTGTTTCCTTTGTTCACCTGTGTCCTGAAAGTCTTCACTTGAGTGCCTTGCTTGCTAGGGCAGGCTTTGAATCAGGGATCGCCTCGTCAGATCTTCAGGTCGTGATTCAGTGGAAATGGCTAGGAAGAAAGGAGTATATCAGCTTGTCATTTAGTGAAAGCAGTCTCCAGGTTTATGTGGCCTGCTGTCCAGAAAATATACTTCCTGTGGGGTAGTCATATATTTCATTGGCAGAAATGAGTTTTAATTACTTGCCACTTTACTGTAACTCTGTAAGCCATATTGTATGCTAGGCAGTGGGTGTAATTTACTTACTGTTCAGTGCCTGCCAGTGTCTGCATGATTCAGATCAAATCCCACCTAGGTTTGCTTGTGTGTGATGTTTCCATTGTGTTCAATATTCTGGAACTCCTGCCAAATCAGAGACCTGTTTCATTGCTTGGGAACTAAGTCGATAGTCACACTTCCTATCAGATACCAGTTTTCTCCTCAAAATTTATAGGATAGTGCCCCAATCTACAGCAGTTTTTTTTTAATTGAGGTATAAGTGACATATAACATTATATTAGTTTCAGGTTTACAACATAATGATTTGTTGTTTGTATATACTGTGAAATGATCACTGCAAGGAGTCTAGTTAACATCCATCATCACACATAATTACAATTCTTTTTCTTATCAAGAGAGCTTTTATGATCTACTCTCTTAGTAACTTTCAAATGTATAATACAGTGTTATTAACTATAGTCACCATGTCATATATTACATCCCCAGGACTGACTTATTTTATAACTGGATGTTTGTACCTTTTGACCTCCTTCACCCATTTTGCCCACCTCCCATCCCCTGTTTCTGGCAACCATCAATCTGTTCTCTGTATCTATGAATTTATTTTTTTAAGAGTGTACATCTAAGTGAAATCATATGGTATTTTTCTTTCTCTGCCTGACTTATTTCAATTACCATCATGCCCTCAAGATCCATCCATGTTGTTACAGATGGCAAGATTTCCTTCCTTTTTATGAATGAATAATATTCCATTGTATTTATACCACATTTTCTTTATCCATTCATCTATCCATGGACTCTTTGGTTGTTTCCATACCTTGGCTGTTGTAAATAATACTGCAATGTGCGTGGCAGTGCTTATGTTTTTTTGAGTTAGTGTTTTTGTTTCCTTTGAATACCCAGAAGTGGAATTGCTGGATCATATGGTAGTTCTATTTTTTTTTGAGGAACCTCCATACTGTTTTCCACAGGGGCGGCACCAATTTACATTCCCACCAGCAGTGTACACGGATTCCCTTTTCTCCACATCCTCGCCAACGCCTATTTCCTGTCTTTTTGATAATAGCCATTTTAAAGGTGTGAGGCGATACCGCACTGTGGGTTTTGATTTGTATTTCCTTGATAATTAGTGATGTTGAGCACCTTTTCATGTACCTGTTGGCCATCTGTGTGTCGTCTTTGGAAAAATGCCACTTTAGAGCCTCTGTAGGGCAGTTTTTGTGCCTTGAAAAATCCCACCCAGAAAAATCTGAGGCATGCTATTTCACAATGTGGTTTATGAATCATTTGCCCCAAGTGTATCACTCAGTAACCTCTAGTCCAGATAGGCAGACAACCCAGCCTCCCTCTTCTAGATATGTCCCTCTTCAATATTTCCAAGTATTGCCTGGGGTGTACTTCCATGTATCAAAGAGTCGGTCCTGTTTGCACCCGATTGCCCCTGGAATGTGATGTCCACACACTCTCCTAGATTTGGAGAACATCAGCTAACTCTGCAGACCACGGCCACAGAGGGCATCCCACCCATCTTATCACAACTGTTGCTGACAAGCTAGAGAACTGCCAGGCATCTAAAGACCCAGACGAAAGAGATCTGCCGCAATGTCTTAAGCAGAATGTCAACGTGTGTCATTCATACTTGAAGCGGGATTGCTTGGGTCTGAAACTCATATTTAGTCACTTCCATTAGTGCAAGTCTTTGCCCAGGCCCAGAAGATTTCAACACTTGACATTTCATCCAAGGGCATTCCATTCCAAGATAGTGTCTGCTCCCAAGTCTCTATATATTCCCAGGGGCACTTTTCAGCGAACATGAATAAGACCAAGGCAGGTTCTGGTGTTCAGGTACTCAGGGCATGGGTCAGACCACCGATCTTATTTTTTCCTACTATTAAGAAATGTTTTTTCTCTGGAGTCTTTGTTGCCCTTTTCAGCCACTGGGCATTGGTAGACACCACCTGACCGGCTACAGAAGCTTTGAAATTGAGCAGAAATGTAAGAAGAGCCACGGCTCTGTGCAAATTTGCCAGAGTTCTCTCTATCATCCTAAAAGTTCATACATCAACTGTTGTTTTCTTACTCCCATCACTAGATACTCCACTACCCTGAATATAACAGAGGGGCAAAGTATGAATATTTGAATTAGGAAGTCCTGGCTTAGAAGATGAACTCCATTCTAGGCAAATGTCCTCGAGGGAGTTACTGACCCTCTTTGACTTCTTTCCTTATCTGCACACCGAAATAATAAAGAGAATAATAATCTTATGGGGTGGTTAATGAGTTTCAAATTAGTGATATAAAGAATTTTAGAGCAGCCTTTGACACATAGTAAGTACACGGCAAGGGGTAGTTCTTATGAAAATCAATAATAGCTTCTAATAAATATCTGCCATAAGATGAAGGTGTGGTCTACCCAGTCATAGATGGGGCTTATGAAAGAATCATGCTGTAGGGGACTTCTCTGTTCTGCCCTCTTGAGCAATAGCATCTCAACCACAATTGGCAGGTGGGGCCTCTTATTCCAGATACCTATCTGTAATAATGCCTGGCATGATCCTTAAGTGAGGACTGTATAAAGATAAGAAAATTATTAGCTGAAAATGACTGGGCCCACCCAATGGAATGAAAATTATATATAAGTCACTACACAGTTAACTCAAATATATTAAGATACAATAAGCATGCAGCTGCAATATTAATGTCTAGTTTCACTTCACTAAAGAAGCTGTAGAATTCTTTTTTTCAATTCTTTTTATTATTCTCTTCCTTTTTTTCTTGAAATGTTTCAGTATTTTAAAAAATTCTTGTATTATGTAAAACAAATAGTGTAAAACAATTCATGAATCTGAAATTACCTCAAAGTAATAAAAAGCTAAGTCTTAACAATTCGAAAGTATGAAATTGTATATAGTAAAAAATATAAGTCCCCATGAACCTTTTTTCCTACTCTTTATCCTCCCACTCCAGAGACGCAGACTAATAAAGAGTTTGGTGTATGCACTTCTAAACATTTTCTATCCATACATAAACATGCATATATGTGGATATATGTACTTTTTTCTTTGCATAAACTATCTCATACTACACATGCTGTTCAATGACTTGCTTTTTCCCTTAACATGTATTTTGGGCAGCTTCCTACATGAAGACATTTAAATTTTCTTAATTTTAACCATGGTGCAATTTAGATTGACTTACTTGTTTAAGACTTAAGCAAAAGGGCGCCTGGGTGGCTCACTCGGTTTAGTGTCTGATTCTTGATTTTGTCTCAGGTCATGATCTTGGGATCATGAGATCAAGCCCTGCATCAGGCTCGGGGCTCAGCTCAGAGTCCACTTGGGATTCTCTCTCCCTCTGCCCCTCCCCCCATTCATACACATTCTCTCTCTCTCTCAATCTCAAATAAATAAAATCTTTTAAAAATTTTTTTATAAGACTTATGAAATGTATTTTGTTATGTTTATGAGCAAGGCTGTGCAATTTCAATGATTTTTTTTTTTTTTTTTGGTAACCTGTACTTCTTTCCATGTGGCCTGCATCCTTACATCCTTTGTCAAACTTCCTACAGGATGATTTGTCTTCTTATTGATTTTTAAGAACTTTCTGTTTAATTTAACCCTTTAAGAGTCACATGTGTAGCAACTATATTTATCCAGGCTATTATGTTATTGTCTTATTTTATTTATGTTTTATGTTTAGTAAGTAATAAATTTTAGTGGTCAACTTATCTAGGTTTCGGTTTATTTACCAATTTATTGTCATGCTAAGAAATGTATTTCCTAGTTTAAGATTACTAAAAAAGAGTTCATTTTTTTTTTCCCTCAGGGTTTTACACTTCTAAAACATGTTTAAACTTTTACTCCTTCTAGAATTTGTTATGATGTAAGGAGCAAGGATTGTATTTTGTTCAAATCCCTACAGATTTGAATCAACAATATTTACTAAATAGTACATCTTTACCCAACTGTTTTGAAAATCCATTTTAACATATATAAAAATTTCCATTTTTCTATGAATATGATTCTGGGCTTCCCATTCTGTATTCATTGATTTCTTTGTCTGTTCTTGTATCATTGTTTAAACATTATCTCTTTTTAATATATTTTAACGTTTTGTATATTATTCCTCCTCTTGTTAGGTTTTTATATTTTTCCTTACTTTCCGTGAGTTTATTCTTTCTAATAAATTTTAAAATATTTTGTATAAAAATAATTCATTTTTATTTACCAAGATTACAAATAATTTCAACATTATTTTAGGGTGAATTTACATCTTTGTGCTGAAGAGTGATTTTTTTCCCCCCAGCAACAAGTGTATGCTTTTGTATTTGCTCAAGCCTTGCATTATGTAACTCAGTAAAATAGAAATATTTCTCTTCACATATATCCTGTGCATTTCTTGTCAATTTCTGGACATTTTAACATTTATTTTGAATGGGATCTGATGGTTAATTTTCTTTTTTTTTTTTTATAAAAGACAGTTATTTATTGTGTTTATCTTTTTAACTGCCACCTTGAGTGATTTCTCATCTTTAATGTTTTCTCATGTGTCTTTCAGGCATAAAATTATATTATTTGATAGAATTTAGATGATGAGTATAGGGGTATTTGCTGTACAAGTCTTTCAAATTTTTTGTATGTTTAAACATTTTCTGTATTTTTGAAAATTTTCATAGTAGAATGTGGTAGTGAAATAATTTTATCTGACTGCACTAGCCCAAGCTTTGACTATTTCCCTATAAACTACTTATAATTATATAGCCACATGAGATACTATTTATCTCAGATTTATTTGGCAAAATACTTACCAGCTTACTGATTATTCTTGTTATTGAATACATTTTCATTTCTTTTATTAAGAAGATTTTTTATCCATTTATTTGAGAGAAAGAGAAAGAAAGAGAGGGAGCGGGATGTGTGGTGGGGAGAGAGGAGCAGAGGGAGAGAAGCAGATTCTGTGCTGAGGGTGGACCTGTCATGGGGCTAGATCTCAGGACCCTGAAATTATGACCTGAGCTGAAACCAAAAGTCAGACACTTAATGGACTGAGCCACCCAGACGCCCCTGAACACATTTTCTTATTCCTTATCTCTAATTCCTCTTCCTGCCTTTTAAAATCAGAGTAGTGGTTAATTAACCCAATGATTAGGACTTATTTTATAATTTCCTATATTGAGAAATTTTTAAAAAGACAGTCATTGTGGTTTTAACTGATTTTAGCATAATTCATTATTTGTATTATTAATTGTTATTATCATTTGTAAGCACATGCTGCACACGGTCCCTGCCCTGGGGAGCATATCAAAGCTCACATTTAATTATTATCTTGAATTTTCATGGTATTCCAGGTAACAACAAAAGCTATGAGAACCTAGCAATAATTAAAGTATATAATTAATACTACCAGTTTAATATTACCATACACAATGTCCAATCAACCAAATAAATAATTATTAAAATCTCCAAGATTATTAAAATTTACTAACATGTTGGGACAATTTGGCAATAATCTCAAGTCATGGGGCCTTATCATGCACATGCCATTAATTTTATTGCTTTTATGCTTCGATGTTCAAATAGAATAAAAGGATTAACTCTGGTTGAGGTTTTATATGAGAATAAGTACACAAATGCCTAGTTTATAAACTGATCGACTTATTCTATTATATTATACATTTTCCTGATAGGTTCATAGAGCAAGTACTTTGCTCTAGTCTATATTTTAGGCAAATCCAAACACATGGATTTACATGATGAGCTTCTTAAGAAATTGAATGTTCACATGTACGTATGCTGTATATCATTAAGATGATTTTAGTAAAAGGACATATTTGAATTCCTTGATATACTTCTAAGCCTTCTTTAATTGCGTGAAAGGAATGTCTTTCCCATTAGATTTTAAGTTTCTGCAGGACAAAAACATGTTCTTCCTTTTTCATTTTACCTCCAAAAACCAACTGGGGTGCTGCTTTGTTCATAAATTCTCAATAAATTATTGTATGCATCACAGAGCCTGTAGGAAGCGCAGACTTTCTTATTGTAAGCATTAAATGCTCTCCCTATGTTTAGCTCTGGTCATGAAGAGATCAGGGCAGAACTCTAATAAGACCCTATGTGTTTTTGGACATCTGCCACGTGGAGACTTACGGACGGAGCAAGTGCCTCATTGGGCCTGACTGGGTTCTTCTGCCCCGATTCTGCCCCTGAACAGGAACTTTGGTTTATTGTTGCACTAGCCTCACAACACTGAATAGTCACTGAAACAGCATAGATCTTACTTGTTAAATGAACAAATAATAGGGACCCCATGAAAGGTTGTTATTAAAATACAGAAACCAAAATGAAGACTGTGATTCAAACCACATCCATTTGTCAAATGATCTGAATCCTCTCTCCTGTGGTACAGATGCTGCTGGGAATTGCCTTTGAAATGCTCCAGAGTGCAGGAGGAACGCCAGGAACCTATGCCTTAATGAAAGCTGTGAACTAGAAGAGTAATGTCTGTCAGATTTTCATATGGTCCTACTTTTCTTCTGACTACATCATTTGTCTCTTCTAGTTTTGTATTTACAATCTCTTTCCATTTTGATAGTCTCCCCTCCTGAAAATATCTGCCTTAAGTGCATTTTATCATTGAATGTGGTTTCTCTTCCAACTTCCATCTTCATTCTTCAGAGTCATCTTGTGGTTTTAGTGGCATCTCTGGGACTGGCTCCTTCTCTGGTCATGGTGACCATCATGCAAGAGAGTCTCTCAGGTGGTATTTAAATGTCGTAGGCCAATTCAAGGGCTGCCTATTGTTCTAGAATCCTGGAATTTGAGTATAGTCTTCCTTCTGGTCCACCATTTTTATAGAAACAAATTTCTAAACTCTTTTTGCACTTTATTAATGATCCCAACTCTTTTTTGTCAGTTACGTCTGTATCCATTGTATATTTCCAAAGTCCATTCACTGGACTTGCACTATCCTATTTCAAGGCACTCAGTCATCTTACAAGGGACGTACAATGTTTTCAGATGATACCCAGTAACTTTGCTAATCTTTTTGGCTTCAGCAGCCCAGTGAGCTGATGTCTTCAGACAACAGTCTACTGCGCCTGAGAGATCTTTCTCCTGTCATGTTAGTATTTGGAAAGCAGCACTTTCCTTCAGAACTTTTGGGAGTATTTTTTTGGGGGGCCAACTTTTGTCAAGCCTTGAGATGTTCAAGCTGTTGCAGTTTTTTGTAAGAAGCAGTTTGATCACAGATATCAGGTGAGTGCCCTGCATAGAATGACAGTATTTTCCACTCCTACACTGCCAAGTGTATCTGTAGAAGATGAACAATATTAATATTTTTCTATGTCCTATTTCTCTTAATCTATAACTGGTTGTTTTAGAACTGGAGTTGATATTTCTTGCCTTTTACTTTATTTGTATATTCATATATTTATATATTTAATTTTATATTATTACTGATTTTAATTTTTATTTATTTTACTCTTTATCATTTATTGTATTATTATATATTAAGCTATTATATATTTAATATTTAATAAAATATGTATAAATATATTTGTATATTTAAATTTTTTTTGATAAAACACTTGAACATGATAGAAAGTATATTAAGGGATGTAGGGTATACTGTTCATTGCTCATCCTATGGCAGTTCTCTTCCTCTTTGGTGATGCAGCCTTGGTTTTCTCCCAATGGCTATGCGTCTAAGCTTCCGGGGATGGGTCGTAACAGATCTGTGCCACATGTGGTAATCTTATGTACACAGAAGGACATATGACCCGGGTTGGGCCAATGTGAAATAGGAATGAGAGGCTTTTGGGAAATCTTTTCTTCCCCGATAAAGAGAGGGCTGCATCATAAGGGCTGCATGCGCCTTCTTTCCTGCTTTGAACATTGTCATGTGATATGATGCTCGGGGCTGCTGCAACCACCTCGCTTTATGAGAGGCCAAGAAAACTCAGAAATATTGATTTGAGTGCTTACATTATTGAGCTACTCAACCAACTACTTGAATCACACATCTCCAGATACCTGTCATGATGAAATATTATTATTTAAGCCATACTAGCCATAGATTCTGTTTCCTTCTGTCAAAATAATTATATCCAAACCAAAATGTAAGAAAAAAAGAAGTTCGTGAATATCTCCCACCAGATATAACAAAACTATTTGCCACGTTCCCTTTCAAACACTTTCTATGCATGTATATAAATANCTGGGGTGCTGCTTTGTTCATAAATTCTCAATAAATTATTGTGTGCATCACAGAGCCTGTAGGAAGCGCAGACTTTCTTATTGTAAGCATTAAATGCTCTCCCTATGTTTAGCTCTGGTCATGAAGAGATCAGGGCAGAACTCTAATAAGACCCTATGTGTTTTTGGACATCTGCCACGTGGAGACTTACGGACGGAGCAAGTGCCTCATTGGGCCTGACTGGGTTCTTCTGCCCCGATTCTGCCCCTGAACAGGAACTTTGGTTTATTGTTGCACTAGCCTCACAACACTGAATAGTCACTGAAACAGCATAGATCTTACTTGTTAAATGAACAAATAATAGGGACCCCATGAAAGGTTGTTATTAAAATACAGAAACCAAAATGAAGACTGTGATTCAAACCACATCCATTTGTCAAATGATCTGAATCCTCTCTCCTGTGGTACAGATGCTGCTGGGAATTGCCTTTGAAATGCTCCAGAGTGCAGGAGGAACGCCAGGAACCTATGCCTTAATGAAAGCTGTGAACTAGAAGAGTAATGTCTGTCAGATTTTCATATGGTCCTACTTTTCTTCTGACTACATCATTTGTCTCTTCTAGTTTTGTATTTACAATCTCTTTCCATTTTGATAGTCTCCCCTCCTGAAAATATCTGCCTTAAGTGCATTTTATCATTGAATGTGGTTTCTCTTCCAACTTCCATCTTCATTCTTCAGAGTCATCTTGTGGTTTTAGTGGCATCTCTGGGACTGGCTCCTTCTCTGGTCATGGTGACCATCATGCAAGAGAGTCTCTCAGGTGGTATTTAAATGTCGTAGGCCAATTCAAGGGCTGCCTATTGTTCTAGAATCCTGGAATTTGAGTATAGTCTTCCTTCTGGTCCACCATTTTTATAGAAACAAATTTCTAAACTCTTTTTGCACTTTATTAATGATCCCAACTCTTTTTTGTCAGTTACGTCTGTATCCATTGTATATTTCCAAAGTCCATTCACTGGACTTGCACTATCCTATTTCAAGGCACTCAGTCATCTTACAAGGGACGTACAATGTTTTCAGATGATACCCAGTAACTTTGCTAATCTTTTTGGCTTCAGCAGCCCAGTGAGCTGATGTCTTCAGACAACAGTCTACTGCGCCTGAGAGATCTTTCTCCTGTCATGTTAGTATTTGGAAAGCAGCACTTTCCTTCAGAACTTTTGGGAGTATTTTTTTGGGGGGCCAACTTTTGTCAAGCCTTGAGATGTTCAAGCTGTTGCAGTTTTTTGTAAGAAGCAGTTTGATCACAGATATCAGGTGAGTGCCCTGCATAGAATGACAGTATTTTCCACTCCTACACTGCCAAGTGTATCTGTAGAAGATGAACAATATTAATATTTTTCTATGTCCTATTTCTCTTAATCTATAACTGGTTGTTTTAGAACTGGAGTTGATATTTCTTGCCTTTTACTTTATTTGTATATTCATATATTTATATATTTAATTTTATATTATTACTGATTTTAATTTTTATTTATTTTACTCTTTATCATTTATTGTATTATTATATATTAAGCTATTATATATTTAATATTTAATAAAATATGTATAAATATATTTGTATATTTAAATTTTTTTTGATAAAACACTTGAACATGATAGAAAGTATATTAAGGGATGTAGGGTATACTGTTCATTGCTCATCCTATGGCAGTTCTCTTCCTCTTTGGTGATGCAGCCTTGGTTTTCTCCCAATGGCTATGCGTCTAAGCTTCCGGGGATGGGTCGTAACAGATCTGTGCCACATGTGGTAATCTTATGTACACAGAAGGACATATGACCCGGGTTGGGCCAATGTGAAATAGGAATGAGAGGCTTTTGGGAAATCTTTTCTTCCCCGATAAAGAGAGGGCTGCATCATAAGGGCTGCATGCTCCTTCTTTCCTGCTTTGAACATTGTCATGTGATATGATGCTCGGGGCTGCTGCAACCACCTCGCTTTATGAGAGGCCAAGAAAACTCAGAAATATTGATTTGAGTGCTTACATTATTGAGCTACTCAACCAACTACTTGAATCACACATCTCCAGATACCTGTCATGATGAAATATTATTATTTAAGCCATACTAGCCATAGATTCTGTTTCCTTCTGTCAAAATAATTATATCCAAACCAAAATGTAAGAAAAAAAGAAGTTCGTGAATATCTCCCACCAGATATAACAAAACTATTTGCCACGTTCCCTTTCAAACACTTTCTATGCATGTATATAAATACATAATTTATATTTTTATAAAAGTAGTATATCGATATACAGTTTTGTATTCTCCTTTTTACTTATCATTGTATTATGTTTTAGAGTGTCATTGAAAAATCCTTAAAACCATGACTTACCATATGAATTACCATAATTAATTTGCATATTCATCTTTCAAAGTTTTTTGTTTTGGGGCGCCTGGGTGGCACAGCAGTTAAGCGTCTGCCTTCGGCTCAGGGCGTGATCCCAGTGTTCTGGGATC